>NW_022589709.1:38688037-38809081 GCF_004348235.1 Phoca vitulina | reverse complement strand
TTTTATTTATTTATTTGACAGACAGTGAGAGAGGGAACACAAGCAGGGGGAGTGGGGGAGGGAGAAGCAGACTCCCCACCGAGCAGGGAGCCCGATGGGGGGCTGATCCCAGGACCCTGAGATCATGACCTGAGTGGAAGGCAGACACTTAAGGACTGAACCACCCAGGCGCCCCCACAGAGGAGCATTCTTAAGGAGGGCATGGGTTTCAGAGATGGTGGCTCAGAAATGAATTGACTTGTTCCTGAACCTACAAGATACTTTCAGTGATTCTTAGACATTACTGGGGAAGATTTTGAGTAATGTCATTATGTTCAAGAGCACATTTATTCCCTACTCTTGATTCCCCCTCTCCCCGTCTCTTCCCCCTTAATCTGTTAGAAGAGTTTTAAAGGAAAAACTGGGTATTAATGCCCAACATCTCCCTCTCCCCTTTATCTTTGGAAAGAGCCTGGCTGCAAGCAGCACAGATCCTGCTTTTCTCTCTGTCAGGCAGGGAGAGGATCTCTCTTACCTGGGCAAGCCTGTGGTTTATCTCTCCTACCTGTGACATGGTGGGACATGGGAAGCAGTCTATGTCTAATTTGAAGGTTTAACATTAGAAAGCCCCACAGGTCTGTAAATAGGAGCCACATTGTCTCAATAATTTTACTAATAGTAAAGATGATATTTTGGACTCCAGCCTTATTCTTGCCTTATTTCCAAAATATTTCAGGACACAGGCATTTACTGTAATAATTCAGTGAGATTGTGAGATACATGATTTGCATGCAAAAATTAACAGTCTTCATATACAGCAGTGTTTCTTAACTGAGCCGCCCTCCTCCCCCATGTGACATATGACAATGTCTAGAGACATTGTGGGTTTTCATGATTGGTAGTGATACCAGCATCTAGTGGCTAGTGGGTAGACATCAGAGATCTGCTAAATATCTTAAAATGTATGAGATAGGCTCTCCAGCCAAAAAAAAAAAAAAAAAAAAAATTACTGGTCTCAAATGTCTGTGCAGTGCCAAGGTTGAGAGACCCTAATATACACAAATAATAATCTGCTAGAAGATATAATGAGAACTCCATTGGGCAGAAACTCCATTTCTGCTAAAAACTTAAAAATTAGACATTTTCACTTAGAAGAAACTCTGTCAACAAAAAAAAAGGAAACTACTTAGGATTAAGTCCAATAATAATTGTGCCAGATCTACATGAAGGGAACAACATAACATTCCTGACTTAATCAAATTGAAAGACATCCCTCCCTCTTGGATAGGATGTTTCAACCTTATCAAATGTCAGTGCTCCCTAAGTTGATTTATAGATTTAATTTGATCCTAATAAATATAACAAGTTTCCTTTTGTGGAGTTAATTCAGTTGATAGCAAATTTCATATAGAAAATAACATGCAAGAATAGCTGGAACAACACTGACAAGACAGAAGCTATGAAGAGGGTGGTACTATCATATTTTAAAACACCCTATAAAATCTCTCTAATTAAAATAGTGTGGGTTTGGCACATGACAGCAGTGGATGGATTAAAAATTCTAGAAATAGTCCCAAGCACATGTGGAATTTTAGTATATGAAAAAGTTGTTGAGGGGCACCTGGCTGGCTCAGTTGGAAGAGAGTGCAGCTCTCGATCTTGGGGTCATGAGTTCGAGGCCCATGTTGGGTGTAGAGATTACTAAAAAAATAAAAAATAAAGAAAGTCATATCACTGGACAAAGGATGGATTATTTAGTAAATGTTGTTGAGACAACTGAATAGTTATCTGGAAAAAGATAAAATTATTACTTACACCAGTAAACAAAAATAAACTTAAAATGGATTGTAAATCTAAAAGAATGAACTTATATAAGACCTAGAAGAAAACCAGTGAATCCTACTAAAATCTGGATTCAGGGAAGGCATTTCTAAATATGATTCCAAATCCAGAAGAATTAAAAAAATGGATAAATTTGACTAAAAATTAAAAATTTTGTGTCAAAAATAACACTAAGCAAAGTCAAAATTTTAATATTTCTAAAACCTAAAGAATTTGAAAAGTCATGAAGGACTAAAAAATCTTATAGAAAAAATTGGCAAAAATACCCGAACAATTTATAAAAAAGTATAGCAGTGACTTTATATATGAAAATACTCAACTTCATTCATACTAAGTATAAAAACTACAATGAGATGCCATTTTCCTCACACCTAAGATTGCAAAAATGCAAAAGCTTGACAGTATCACTCTGTTGATAAGTTTGTGGGGAAGACAGCATTCTTATAAATTGCTGGAAGGAATGTGAAAGTGTCAAGCCCCATGCAGACTACCTATGCATTTACTGTTTGGGCCAATGGACAATTTTTCTGTCTGCTTTCTTTGACATCTGTGCATCTAACAATGTTGACCTTCTCCCTCTACCCCATCCCCTGCCTTTTAAAAAATATTCTTTACTTGCATGGTTTTCCATGTCCATTCTTTTGTAAAACTTGTACATTTCTGATACCACCTTCTTCATCATCAATTTAGTCTTACCTTATTGGGTCTTTCCTTTATTCATAACCTTCGTGTTCTTCCTGGATAATCCCATTCACTTCCATAACTTCATCCCTCACTTAGTTGCTTATGGTGTCAAAGTTTATTTCCCAACACCTCAATAAGTCCAAGTTCAATTTCTGCTTCCTATATTTATCTCTTCCAAATGTGCTGTCTCTCCTTTGCTATTTTAATTATTAGAATCTCCACATATTCCATAGCCTAGAAACTTGGAGATCATTGTTGATCTTGCTTCTTTCTCATCACCCACATTAAAGGATTGCCACTTTCTGAGCCTCCTTCACATTATTCTTTTATTTCTTTGCCCACTGGTATTGCCTTGATTTAGGTCTTCATTACTTCTCACCGGAGTTAATGATGACTTTGCTATTCTTATTCCAGTTTTCTCTTGTTAATGCCCATTTTCAACAAGCCAACCATGTTATCCTTTTAAAATGCAAATCTCATTGTATCTACATGATATTTAAAAACTTTTAAGAGCTCTATGTTCATACATATATACATTTATTTGTCAGTTCATGCATCAATATTTTTAGGTGACTATGTGCCAGGAACTGTCTATGGCCAGAGTTATAAAGATAACTAATTTTGTAAATTGACATGGCTCTCTTATTAGCAGCATAGGAATAAAAGGCAATAATGTTTTTCTTTCTCAAGACTGCAAATTTGATACGTTAAATTCAACTATTTTTCTTTTACACCAAGTTTCACTATGTTCCTTTCTGACCCTGTATAACGAAACTAGAAGCTGGTTCTTTGAAAGAATTAACAAGACCGATAAACCACTGGCCAGACTTATCCAAAAGAAAAGAGAAAGGACCCAAATTAATAAAATACTGAATGAAAGGGGAGAGATTATGACTAACACCAAGGAAATAGAAACAATTATTAGAAATTATTATCAACAACCCTATGCCAATAAACTGAGCAATCTGGATGAAATGGATGCCTTCCTGGAAGCCTATAAACTGCCAAGACTGAAACAGGAAGAAATTGACAACCTGAACAGGCCAATAACCAGTAACGAGATTGAAGCAGTGATCAAAAACCTCCCAAAAAACAAAGAGTCCAGGGCCTGATGGATTCCATGGGGAATTCTACCAAACATTCAAGGAAGAAATAATACCTATCCTCCTGAAGCTGTTTCAAAAAATAGAAACAGAAGGAAAGCTTCCAGACTCATTCTATGAGGCCAGCGTTACCTTAATCCCCAAACCAGGCAAAAACCCCATTAAAAGGAAAATTTCAGACCAATATCCCTGATGAATATGGATTCCAAAATCCTCAACAAAATCCTAGCTAATAGGACCCAGCAATACATTAAAAGGATCATCCACCACGACCAAGTGGGATTTATCCCCAGGATGCAAAGGTGGTTCAACATTTGCAAATCAATCAATGTGATAGAACCCATTAATAAGAGGAGAGAGAAGAACCAAAATACAGCATCCTTTCCTGATTAAAACTATTCAGAGTATAGGGATAGAGGGAACATTCCTCAAGTTCATAAAATCCATCTATGAAAAACCCACAGCGAATATCATCCTCAATGGGGAATAGCTGAGAGACTTTCCCTTAAGATCAGGAACATGTCAAGGATGCCCACTCTCACCACTATTGTTCAACATCGTACTAGAAGTCCTAGCAACAGCAATCAGACAACAAAAAGAAAATGTATTCAAATTGGCAAAGAAGAAGTCAAACTCTCTCTTTTCGCAGATGACATGATACTTTATGTGGAAAACCCAAAAGACTCCACCCCCAAATTACTAGAACTCATATAGCAATTCAGTAATGTGGCAGTATACAAAATCAATGCACAGAAATCAGTTGCTTTCTTATACACTAACAATGCAACTGTAGAAGGAGAAATTAGAGAAACAATTCCATTTACAATAGCACCAAAACCCATAAGATACCTCGGAATAAACCTAACCAAAGAGGTAAAGGATCTATACTCGAGGAACTACAGAACACTCATGAAAGAAATTGAAGAAGACACAAAAAGATGGAAAAACATTCCATGCTCATGAATCAGAAGAATAAACATTGTTAAAATGTCTATGCTACCCAGAGCAATCTATACCTTCAACACCATCCTGATCAAAATTTCAATGACATTTTTCAAAGTGCTGGAACAAACAATCCTAAAATTTGTATGGAATAAGAAAAGACCCCAAATCACCAAGGAAATGTTGAAAAAGAAAAAGTTGAGGGCATCACGTTGCCTGATTTCAAGCTATATTACAAAGCAGTGATCACCAAAACAGCATGGAACTGGCACAAAAACAGAAATATAGACCAATGGAATAGAATAGAGAGCCCAGATATGGACCCTCAACTCTATGGTCAAATAATCTTCGACAAAGCAGGAAAAAACATGCAATGGAAAAAAGACAGTCTCTTCAATAAATGGTGCTGGGAAAATTGGACAGCCACATGCAGAAGAATGAAACTTGAACATTCCCTAACACCGTATGCAAAGATAAACTCAAAATGGATGAAAGACCTCAATGTGAGACAGGAATCCATCCAAATCCTAGAGGAGAACATAGGCAGTAACCTCTTTGACATCGGCCACAGCAACTTCTTTCAAGATACATCTCCAAAACCTAGTGAAACAAAAGCACAAATGAACTTTTGGGACTTCATTAAGATAAAGAGCTTCGGCACAGCAAAGGAAACCGTCAACAAAACAGAGGCAACCCACAGGATGGGAGAAGATATTTGTAAATGACACTACAGATAAAGGGCTGGTATCCAAAATCTATAAAGAACTTCTCAAACTCAACACCCAAAAAACAAATAATCCAGTCAAAAAAATGGGCGGAAGACATGAACAGACACTTCTCTGAAGATGACATACAAATGGCTAACAGACACATGAAAAAATGTTCATCATCATTAGCCATCAGGGAAATTCAAATCAAAACCACGTTGAGATACCACCTTACACCAGTTAGAATGGCAAAAATTGACAGGGCAAGAAACAACAAATGTTGGAGAGGTTGCAACCCTCTTACACTGTTGGTGGGAATGCAAGTTGGTACAGCCACTTTGGAAAACAGTGTGGAAGTGCCTCAAAAAATTAAATACAGAACTATCCTATGACCCAGCAATTGCACTCCTGGGTATTTACCCCAAAGACACAGAGGTAGTGAAAAGAAGGGCCATTTGCACCCCAATGTTCATAGCAGCAATGTCTGCAATAGCCAAACTGTGGAAAGAGCCGAGATGCCCTTCAACAGATGAATGGATAAAGAAGATGTGGTCTGTATATACAATGGAATATTACTCAGCCATCAGAAAGGATGAATGCCCAACTTTTACATCAACATGGATGGGACTGGAGGAGATTATGCTAAGTGAAATAAGTCAAGCAGAGAAAGTCAATTATCATATGGTTTCACTTATTTCTGGAACATAAGGAATAGCATGGAGAACATTAGGAGAAGGAAGGGAAAAATGAAGGGGGGTGAATCGGAGGGAGAGATGAACCATGAGAGACTATGGACTCTGAAAAACAAACTGAGGGTTTTAGAGGGGAGAGGGGTGGTGGGATGGGTTAGCCTGGTGATGGGTATTTTTTTTTTTTTTAAGATTTTATTTACTTATTTGGGAGACAATGAGAGAGAGAAAGAGAGCACATGAGAGGGGGAGGGTCAGAGGGAGAAGCAGACTCCTTGCTGAGCAGGGAGCCTGATGCGGGACTCAATCCTGGGACTCCAGGATCATCACCTGAGCTGAAGGCAGTTGCTTAACCAACTGAGCCACCCGGGCGCCCCTGGTGATGGGTATTAAGGAGGGCACATACTGCATGGAGCACTGGATGTTATACAAAAACAATGAATCGTGGATCACCACATCAAAAACTAAGGATGTATTGTATGGTGACTAACATAACATAATAAAATAAAATAAAATAAATAACTTGTTCCCTGACAAGGAATTTTCTTCTCTATTTCCTCCATTCTCTTACCATTTTATGTACTAGGAAATCCTTAAGACAAGAGTACTGAATTAATAACACAGCTAACATTTATTGAACACTTAGTAGGTGCCAGACACTGATAACGGTATTACTGAATGCTTAATTCTTACAATAATTCTTTGGACCAGGTATTATTATTAGCTCTGTTTTATGAAGGAGAAAATTGAGTCCTGTACTCTTTAAAGCATAGTGAGAAACTTTCAGAAATCACACAGCTAATGGTGAGAGAGGTTTACCAGCAATTTCCTCTGTGTTCTCTAGAGTAGACTTTTGAACTCATAATTGGTTTGATTGCAGAGAAAAGGCCATATGTAACTGCTTATATACAGTAATGATAGATTAGAACTGTTTGCTGTTGTCCAAATTTCTTTTTAAAAAGAACCTCCTAACCATGGGTAGTACCTTCTTGAGATGATTATTAGGTAGTTGATTTAGTCTCTTTTGGGTAACATGCTGCTTAGTACAGGGCTTTCTTAAGAGTATAGCTATTCTGGCATCATTAAGTTTTAATAAACCAAAAGTATGGAAATAGCAACAATTATAGCATAGTGGTAGTATTTTTATTCTTAAAAATGTAACGTAGGGGTGCCCGGGTGGCTCACTAGGTTAAGTGTCTGACTCTCGATTTTGGCTCAGGTCATGGTCTCTGGGTCATGGGATAGGGCCTGCTTTGGGCTCTGTGCTCAGTGAGGAGTCTGTTTGGGGTTTTTTCTCTCCTCTTCCACTGCCCCTCCCCTGCCCCTATTCCCATGCTCTATGTCTCTCTTTCAAATAAATAAGTACATAAATAAAATCTTAAAGAAAAGGTAATATGTGTGTGTGTGTGTACACCTCATCAGATTTATTTAAGTACAGGTAGATTTGGGGAATTATACTGTAAATACTATTTTTCCCTCCAAGAGCTTATAATATCAAAGAAATAATATTAACCTTGTGAAGAAGGATTACCCTAATGGACCATATATGAGTGAGGAAATATTATAGAAATATATGTATATTATGATGTAAAGGTAAAATAGTGTGAACAGCTGCAATATACTGAGGCATTGTACTTTGGTATTTCAACATAGAGTGCAGCTTCTGAATCAGTGTTAAAGTGTGTCAAAACAGGTGCTGAGGCAATTGGGAATGGAGGAGTTGTCATCAGAAAAACAAAATCAAGAACCAAACATTAAGTTGATTGGTGGAGAGATGTAATTAGGAGTGGAGAAAAATGAAGCTTTTTTTTTTTTTAATCTGTTCTGCAGAGAACAAATCATTTTTTTTAAGCCTAATTTGGAATAATTTCCTGACAGTGAAAGGGGAAGACTTTAGAATGGGTCAGTGGTCAATGAAACTAAAAGACAACTTACTGAATGGGAGAATATATTTGCAAATGATATATCTGATAAAGGATTAGTATCCAAAATATATAAAGAATCACTACAACATGACACTGAAAAACCAAATAATCCAATTAAAAATGGGCAGAAGACATGAGCAGACACTTCTCCAAAGAAGACATCCAAATTCGCCAACAGACACAGGGAAAGATGCTCAACATTACTCATCATCAGGGACATGCAAATCAAAACTACAATGAGATATCACTTCACACCTGACAGAAGGGCTAAAATTAAAAAAAAAACAAAACAAAACCACAGGAAACACAAATGTTGGTGAGGATGTGGAGAAAAAGGAACCCTCAGGCACTGTTGGTGGGAATGCAAACTTGTGCAGCCACTGTTGAAAACAAGATGGAGATCCCTTAAAAAGTTAAAAATAGAACTGCCCTATGATCCAGTAATTGCACTACTGGGTATTTACCCAAAGAATATAGAAATAATAATTTGAAGGGCTTTACGCATGCTTATGTTTATTACAACATTATCTACAATAGCCAAATTATGGAAGCAGCCTAAGTGTCTGTGGATAGATGAATGGATAAAGAGGTGGTATATATATGTGTGTGTGTGTGTGTGTGTACACACACACACACACTGGAATATTATTCAGCCATAAAAAAGAATGAAATCTTGCCTTTTGCAATGACCTGGATAGAGCTAGAGAGTATAATGCTAAGGGAAATAAGTCAGAGAAAGACCTACCATATGTGGAATTTAAGAAACAAAACAAAGAAGCTAATGGAAAAAATGAGAGACAAATGAAGAAACCGACTCTTAACTACAGAGAACAAACAGGTGGTTAATAAAGGGAAGGTGGGTGGGGGAATGGGTGAAATAGGTGATGGGATTAAAGAGTACAATTATGATGAGTACAGAATAATGTATAGAAGTGCTGAATCACTAAATTGTACCCCTGAACCTAATGTAACACTGTCTATTAACTGTACTGGAATTAAGATAACTTAGTAAAATAAAGAAAATTGGGTCAATAGGTTAAAGTAAATTGAAGCTGGTGGGAGGGTAGAATGAGTGAAGCCTTAGATATGTTGAATGTTTCTCTTCTTATTTTTCTAGACTTACTGGGGGTGATTGGATATGATCCCCTTATATGTGTTTACACATATTCTGAGGTCCCCTGACCCAGGAAACTTGCATACATGAAAGCACAATGGTTGCATGATGCAGAAAGCTTACTGTTCTCTAACTGCAGGGTCCACCCTGGTGTCTGGTCTGATGCTCCAGGATTTCTCTATTTCAGCTTTTTCAAAATAACTCAAAACAGTATTATCTCCAAAAGCTTAACATTGATCCAAAAATTCTTTCCAACAATTGAAACCCTGTGCTTTTTCTTAGAGAGTGTGTTCAGGAGAAAATAGAAAATCTTTTGGTAAAAAAGGGATTGCGGGGATACTTTATTTTCATAGTTAATTCAATTTCCCCTAAAGATAGGAAAAACTTAGTGTAAGAGAATTTAGAGGAGACAAACATTTTCTGGTTTTAACATAGGTTTATTTTCTGTTTGTTTAGTTGGCTTTTAACTACTGAACTTTTAAAAATGGAGATGATTAAAAATGGCAATGAAAAAATAGAGTTTAAACACTGGCATTTATTTAATAAAGTGTGTGGCTAGAAATTATATTTCTATGGGCATGATTATTATCTTTTATCATCCTGATAGAAATATATTGTAGTGGTGCATGCAGTATTTATGAATTCAGTCATTTTGGGTATATTGCATTGAATAATTATTTAAATTCACATAAGGTCAGATCTTTGCTATATTGACAGTAATTTTATGTAATGCTTTTTTCCTTTTAGTTTTTAAAAAAGAATTTCTAAAACAGTATCTTACTGGTACAGATGTAACAATCTAAAGATGTGTAAAGGAAAAGTGAATGATTCCCTTATGCCTATTTTCACTTTCCTGAAATCAACCACTTTTATAGCACAGGGCATGACATTCTCTAACTTCATGTTCATATAAAGATATCAAACATGTATACACAGAAACAGGTTTTTGAATAAGAAAATATTACTGTACATGGTGTTTTAGAATTTGCTTTTTTAAAATAGACCTCCAGATTATTGAAAAACATTCTTCTCACTGGATGGTGTATATTGCATAGGATGAACATACTATAGTACGTTTAATCATCTTCCTGTGAATGAAACTGAAAGTGATTTCAGTTTTTGTTCTAATGCTTTTATTACTGTCAAATATAGTTCCCAAAGTGGGATTTCTGATTTTAGGAATATTTGGCATCTTATGTTTGTTTTAATTTTGATTTCCCTGAATATTGATGAGAGCACACACGATTTCATTTGTTCACAATTCGGATGTGCTTCCTAAGTTCTCCCAGTTTGATGTTGGCTCTTTATCTTTTAGCATTCTGTAGGAGCACTTTCCACTCTTCTAAGCTATTAATGAATGGATTGGCCAATTCTCAGTCCTCTGATTTACTAGGAAGAAGACTCTCTAAGATATTTTTTAAAGATAATATTTATTTATTTTAGAGAGAGAGAATAAGCAGGAGGGGCAGAGGGAGAGGGAGAGAGAATCTCAAGCAGACTTTCTGCAGAGTGTGGAACCCAGCACAGGACTCAATCCCACGACCCCGAGATCATGACCTGAGCTGAAATGAAGAGTCGGTTGCTCAACGGACTGTGCCAGCAAGGCGCCCCCTCTGTTCTGAGATTTTTAAGGTGCAAGAACAGTCTTCTTGTTACAGAGACTGCGAGCCGTTGAGTTTTTTCATGTGGCTAGGTATCTTCCAAGATAATTGGGGTAAGTGGGATTGTGCTGCTGGCCCAAGGATTCCATGTAGTGAGTGCCCAGGAGAAACTCTCTTACTGCTCAATAATCAATAGGCTCTATTTACATTTGCTAACTGTAACCCTTTGGAAAGCCAAAAAATTTTCAGCTTCTGTCTTGGGCCTTGAAGAGAAGACATTCTTTATCTTTGTGATTTTTTTCCCTTTGGCTTTCATCTCCCTCTAGGAGAAAGAAGCCCTGGTCATAGTCTCCTTGGAGATCCAGTAGAACTTGGGACTTAGAGACCTCTCTTAGTCTCTACCAAGCATACTTGCAGGGGTTATTGAGTTACCCCGGTAAGACCATAGAAAGTAGATGTGTCAGGGTGATTTGCTAAGATTGCCAGATTCCCTGTGCTGAGTTTTTAAATTACAGATTTGCTTGATTTATAAGCAGAAGTTTTTGAACTTGTACTTTTGCAATTGTTTTCCCATTGAAATGCTTTTCACTTTGGGGTTGTTTAACCCATAGGATTGTATAGTCAGCATAGCATAATGATTAAGAACCAGAAATTTTGGAAGGAGATGCATTTAAGGTTCCAGGTATTTTACTTGTTAACAGGGTCTCCATTTCTTGACCTACAGAATAAGCATAATTATTCATACATTACAAAATGAAAAAAAAAAATAAAGTGCTTAACAAAGTATCTGACACAATGTAAATACCTAATAAATAAAAGACTTTAAGGAATATTTAAGATTAAACCGATCATGAGTGCTCACATCCTTGTCTAGTTCTGGCGAGCCTTGCTGCTGTGAATTGCCTTTGCTGAACACTTTTCACCATTGCTTTCCAGCAAACATCTTTCCATGTCATTCCTTTCTGTGTATCCAAAGTCTGCCAAGCCATTTGGTCCTTACCTAACTCAGTATAAGGTTTCTTTCACAGTTTTAGAATTTTCGCTTAAAATGCATTAAAAATAAAATGCACATTGCTGTGGGCCCTGTGAAATTTGTTTTCCTTGTTTCCTGTTTTGCTTTTTTTTTTTTAGAAAATCTTAATCATTTTTGAAATAATTTATTTTTAATGGATTAAAATTGGTTTAATTTAGGTTATGGCCATGGCAGACAACTCACAGAATGGAAAGCAAGTTTTTTCCCCTTTTTTAAAGTAAAGGTTTCAGGTAAAACTTGAGTTTAAAATAAAGTCTTAAGCAGCTTTCGGCTTTGCAAATTACTGCTCTGGCAGCAAATTAAGGAGTGATGTTTATGTTCTTACAGAAAGATCATTGCCAATTGATATTTTCAGCAAAATCTACACACATGAGTAGCTGTAGAATAATTGAAGTAGAATCAGTATATTTTTGAGAAGTGACCCACAATATTATGTAATGCAATAAGCCGTTTGAACACATTCTATCTGGAATACATGGAAACGTACAACTTTATTTTATGTATTGGTAAAAATTCATGTGGGATTTTATTGTCTTGGAAATTTTATTTTTAATTGTTTTCCATGATGAAATGTGCCTGGAGTGGCCATCCGTGATTCAGGTATAAGGTGGTTGTTGGAGAAAAAGACTAGGGCCTTCATTCATTCAGTGAATACACATTAAACACTAGTACCTTTGCTTTGGTTCTGAGGTTGCAGTGAGGGAAGACAGTTGATCATGGTCCTCATGGAGTCACAGCTTAGCAGAGGGGACAGATATGAAAACGTGGTGACCAGAACATGGTTGCCTTCCTAATCAGATTTGGTACCCTAGAGTTCATCCCAATCCTTTCTGAGAGATGGTACCTGGGAGTTTTAGATGTTATAGTTGTAACTGGACAAGGGAGAGGGCAAGGGCATGGAGAGGGAGCTGATGTTTATTGAGCCTTACTGTCATGCACTTGAAATGCATTGTTTAGTTTTGAGAACAACTGTTAAGAGAGAGAATAATTATTCCCATTATACATGAAAAAGCCTTACAGAGAAGTCAAGTTATTTCTCCATGCTGTTCCAGTAACTGTGTAGGGCTGAGCTCAGATCTGGCTGGCCCCAACATGCTACTTTTAGGTACTTTAGTCCTTCTGGTAGAATTTCCACATTAATCAATAGCCTTCCTTCACCTTAGGCCAATACACCTCATGAATATTTTCTATAAAAATACTATAGAATATTATCACACAAGTCAGAATTCCCTCTTTTCACTCGAGACTCTCTCAAAGCAAACAGAAAATGAGACATAACTCTGTCCTAAATGACCAGAAAAAATTTTAACCTCCTCACAATCATTTGAAATAGTTTTGCTTGAAAAAAGTCTATGGATTCAGGAAAACTAAACCTGTAAAAATAGATGTAATTCGGGAAGTATAGTTTTTTGTTATTTATCAGGAAAGTGATCAATTCCACAAATACCCTTTTAGTTCTGTGCTCTAATGCAATGCAGGGCTTTTAAATTAGATTTTATAAAGCCTGGCTTTTAAGAAAATATTAAATGGAAAAATATTTCAAAGTCATGCAGGCATATGAGGCTGAACTATTATATATATATATGCAAGCTTTTGATTCACATAATATAATCTATGAATGTGGAGATGATTCACAAAGTAGAAAAGAGTGACAGAAATACAGGAAAGGAGAAGAAAACTGCTTTCAGGTGCAGAGAATTGAATGCATAATTCAACAGTTAAAAAGAATAAATTTATGGCCAGCTGATCAGTTAACATTATTTGTGGCTTCCTGTGGTTAAATGATCTAGCTAATTCCATTCTCTTTCATGAGCCACAAACAACATTCATTTGCCAATATGAGAATTAAGCTGACATACTGAGTAAATGGGTCTAAAAACCAACTAATAGAAGTGGAAGTTTGTGAATATTGGCCTATCAGTGTCAATTTCAGGTTTCACACAAAACACCCAGCCTGCTTCTCAGAAATCTCTATTCCATTGGTATTCATTTGGTATCGGACATTAGTTATTTACTTATAAAATATGTGCTCATTACAAAGGTCTGTGAGTGCAGTTGCATTAATTATTCATCCTAAGATTCTGAAACATGTTGGAGGTTCTGAAAGGTAATTTAAACTGCTGATGGGAAATGTTTCACATGAGAGCCCATCAGCAGGGTTTCAGGAAGTAGGTCATGGATTTGGAAGAAAGCAACCAATCACACACTTTTATCATTTTCCTTAAAGTTCTCCACCATTTAAAAAGGTAAAAGAGATAATTAAGAAATACCCCTTTTTCCTAAAAAATGAATATGTTAGAAATAGGTGAAAAGTACATACATTTATTTACCTCCTCCTATACCCACCCACTTCCTTGACTGAGTATAGATTAAGAATTGTAATACCATAAAATTATAGTAGTCAGATTTGTTTTATTATGTTCGTTTTTATAATGGAATAGGGGTGTACCACACCTTAAGGATAGCCTATATCAATATAGAAATATAGGCATAAAGACAAAAATTAGAAGATTGTTAATTCATTTTTTCTTTTTTTAAATTTAAATTCAATTAGCCAACATATAGTACACCATTAGTTTCAGATGTAGTGTTCAATGATTCATCAGTTGTGTATAATACCCGGTGCTCATCATATCACGTGCTCTCCTCAATGCCATTGTTAATTCATTTTAAGAAATGTTTTATTTATTTATTTTTTTAAAAGATTTTATTTATTTATTTGACAGAGAGAGACAGGAGAGAGGGAACACAAGCAGCAGGTAGAGGGAGAGGGAGAAGCAGGCTTCCTGCTGAGCACAGAGCCTGATGCGGACTTGATCCCAGGATGCTAGGATCATGACCTGAGCTGAAGGCAGACACTTGACTGAGCCACCCAGCACCCCAAAATGTCTCATTTTAAAATATTGAATATATTTTCAATGGTATTTGTTTAAATACCAAGCTCTCAATGCCTTGAAATAATTTCTTTTACTTTTTTTTGAAATTTTAATTTTAATGATTCTAAGACCCTCTAAAAATACTAGTCATTGGTTTCATACAGACACACACACACACATGCGTAACACAAAATATAAATATGTCTCATTGTTAAAAACAAAAATACTACTGTAGTTAGGAAGATGTAGAAACTTCCTTTTATTATTCCCCTTACCTCCATTTTCCTCCTGAGGGGGAACACTGTCAACAATTTCATGAGCATTGTTTCTATCCTTTCTCTTCATTTGCGTGTAAACACACACATGCATGTTATTTCTTTTTTTGCAAAAATGGGATAAAGTATTTTTAAAAAATTAAATTTATTGAAAATACTGGGATGAATAATCTCTCACATGAAGAGACGTTTATTTTCATAATCATTATTAACTCATTCTGTTTTCTTTTGGGTTAATTACCTAGTGTGAATTTGTAGTAGCCCTTCATTAATGGTAAATCTTTAATCTTGTGTTCCATGGTATCAGATGTCAGATGCTTGGAAGATATTATTAGTTCAAATTTTTCTCATTGTAGCTAACAATGAAGATATATTTACACTTTCTGATTAGATAATCTATGAAGGCATAGTCTGAAAGTAGAGGCAGGTACATAAATATATAGTATTTGATTTTGCAGTGAGAAGAAAGAAAGATACATAACAAGAAATCTTTAACTTCCTTGGGAGATTTAGTGAACTAAAATTGAACCCTGGTATTTCCGGAAGTTAGAACCCTTTTGGCAAAGATACAAGATATTACTTTTACACATAAGAGGGAACTTGGGGGGCAGGAGTAGGTTTTAGCAAGTTTAATATGCATTTTTCCCCCAGAGTTTATTAAAAACATTTTATCTTATAGTAAACTGTATTTTTTAAATTTCAATGTTGATTTATATACATGGATGAAATAATTGAAATAGTTCATAATGGTACCATCCTCTGAACTGGCCATAATTAATCTTATTCTAAGAGGTACTTTTTAAAGTGTTTTTTTTACCCCCTCAACCCCAACTCCAGAAGTGAATTCCTTTTATTTTATTGAAGTTGAATTTGATTAAATCAAGAGAGATTCTCTATTCTCTAACAATAAGGCCTTATGATGTCAAGGTATTTGACCCTCAGCCTTATACTGGGATTTTTCAATAGAATGTTCCTGGTCCTGACAATCATAGCTGGAGATGTGCCCATGGTAATGGATGCAGATAACAAAAGGTTACCCAGATCTTTCTTCTCTGAGGGCACATCTGTGTCTAAGAAGTAAGTGGATAAAATGTTCATTCAAATATTTATAGAATACCTGTTACATGAAGCCTTAGAAAGGCATGTTCTAGGTGTAGGACATATAAATATGAACTAAACAAAGTACTTGTGCTCATATAGCTTACATTTTAATAGGGCATATTGTCATTAAACAAGAAGAAATATATAATAAAGAGTGAAATACCAATAAAGCCAATAAAAATACAATATGCAGCAGGATGTATTTTAGAGTGTCAGGGAAGGCCTTTATCAGAAAGATAAATTTGGAAAGAAACCAAAATGAAACTGGTAACTGAGCCTTCAGGAGGAAAAGCATTCCAGGCAGAGGAAATGTCAAGTCAAAGTTCCTTCAGCAGAAACATAGTATTTTTGGGGAATTTCACAAAGGCCAGCATCCGGGAGTGGAGTGAGTACAGGGGAGAATAGTAGGATTTCAAGTGAGAGACCAGAAATGTGATCAGGGGATAAACCAAGTGGGGTTTAGAGGCCAGGGAGAGAACTTTTGATCTGTATGGTGTGACAGGAAGCCATTGGAAAGTTTTCAGCAAGAGATTTCCATCATCCCTTATGTTTAAGAGAATTGGTTTGGCTGCTGTGTGTCTACTTTTGTACAGTGGTTGGACATCTTGACATAGAAAGCACCTCACAGAGGGTAAATGCAAACTCTGGAAAAGTGGACAATCTCAGGTTCATACTGGAGCTATTCTATATGAAACTCTCCTTTTTAAGATTTTCCAGCCACATGATGGCTTTGTCAGCTACTAACACTGGTTGAGGAGGAAAAGAGGTAGAATCTCAAGGCAGGGTGGGAGAGCACAGAGGTCCATCCTAGAAGGCAAACACTCCCATCATGTGCGGGGCCTAAGGTGAGAGTTTGAACTGAGGACCATGTGTAGTATTTCTAAATATTTAAAAATTATTAATCAAGCTAAAAATGCATTCCATTCTCACACTTTAATGATTACCCCTACAAAATTACCTGCAAGACAAAATTTAAATTTAAGATTACTTGACTTCTTGGAGTTGCTATATTCAACTATATTAGTAAGATTACTTCATCATCAAAAGACATTATAGAGTCAAAAGAGAGGCTACAAATTGTGAGAAGGTATTTGAAACCTATGTAGCTGACAAAAGTAGTTTTCAGAATGTAGGAGAACAAAAAACAGATAACCTAATTAAAAATGGACAAAACACATGAGTATATATTTCCCAGGGGGCAAAAAGAGAAATAAACCATGAAAATATGAAATATTTAACAAAAATCAAGGAAAGGCAAAGTAAAACTAGAATGAAGTATGACTTTATAATCACTAAACAAGGAAATTAAAATTGGAGAATACAAGTTTTGAAGAGGATGTAGAACACTTAAGTACTCTCATATACTGCTGACGTGGGTACAAATGAGTACATCAGTTTGGAAAAGAGCATTATTAATAGGAGTATGTGCATTTCCTATGACTCAGTAGTTCCACCTGTAGGTATATATAAGGAGATCTTACAAATCAGCGTCAGAATAAATGTGCAAGAATATTCAAAGCACTATCATTTGTAATAGCAAAACAGGCAGCAACAACAACGATAACAAAACAACTGGACACAACCAAAGTCTATATCAATAGGAAAATGGGTAAGATGGAATGCATTTATACAATGGAATTCTATAAAGTAGTGAAAAATAAATTACCTGCAACCTGCATGTATCAACATGAATGAGTCTCAAGAATATTTCAATCAGTTGAAAGTAAATCATATGAGAATGTATACTATATGATGTGAAAAAAGACAAGACTGGATAATATATTTTAAGGATACATATAAGTGATAAAGACATAGGGAAAATTAAATAACTGACATAAATTCAGAATGGTGAATATTTCTGTGGAGGAAAAAATATGTTGTGATCAGAGAGCATCATACAGATATTCCTAATGGTAACTTTCTAATTCTTAAACTGGAATGTGAGTAGGCACATGGATTTCCATTTCATTATTATTCATTAGACTGTGCATATACTTTACACACATTTCCTTATCTATATATTTCACAATTAAAAGATGAATATTAGATGTAGGCAGATTATTTCTGATATGATAGCTCCATCATAATTAGGAACACAAAGAGATTCTAACTTTATATTCCACCATCCATAAGGCATGGTTTTTGCTGTCAAGGTCTCCTCCCTAAGATGTTTACTGAAGCTCCATACTGTCCACATTTTAGATCAGGCGAAGTCACAGGAGGGAGGGGCAAAAAGGCTCTTTATAGCTAGCTAAGCCTCTCCATTTTTAAGGAACTTTCTCAGGAGTGTCATCTGATGTCTCTGTTAACATTTCATTGGACCTCTAACTATAAGTGAGTGTGTTAAATTTTAGCTACAGCATTGACACCCTCAAAATAGATACCTGTTAATAAAAAATGGATGGTGGGTCAGTATATCTCACGGTATTTGCTAATCTTTTAAGCAGTTTCTTTAAGGAGGCTGCATGTGAAGTTAATCTTTTGACTCCTTGCATGTCTGAAAAAGTCTCCTCTCTATTTTCATAGTTGTTTGATTAGTTTTGTAAAGGAGCTGAGGTTCAAACCATTGTTTTCCCCTCAGAATCTTAGAGCTTTTTTTTTTTTTTTCATTTAGCCTAGCTTTCAGAACCAAAAAGTAATACAGTGCAACTCCAATATTGGTTTTGCTTTAGGTAACTTTTTTTCTTTGAAAAACTGTAAACTTTGTTTTTTTTTCTTAAAGTTCTGAAATTTCTCTGACATATGCCTGAATGAAGTTTTTATATTTTATTTATATATAAATTTTAAATTCATCCTGTCAGGGTCTATCAGCCTAAAGATTCATTTCTTTCCTCAGCTCAAATATATCTTCTTGAGAATATATTTATCTTATGATTTTTTTGGTTTCTCTCTCAGATTCTTATGATGGAGATTAGATTTTATGCTTTTATTCTATCTCAACTTTTCTCTCACATTTTCTATTTTCGCTTTTTATTTCTATATTCAAAGACTTTCTTTGAGCTTTTCTTCCAGATCATTCATTTGCTTTTCAAGGTTGCCTATTACTTAACCATTTTATTCAATTTCTCATTTCATCAATTGTATTTTCTTCTTTTTAAATTCATTTTTTCTTCATTTTTATCTTTTAGTTTATAAGGATTCTGGCTCTTTGATTGCTCCTTTTGCCCATACCAGCTTATTCTTGCTTTGTGGATATAGTAACTACCTCAAATCTTCTGATAAAACCAATTATAATTTTTGTTATGTGTCTTCTCTTCCAGAGTTATCTCTCTTCATCCATGGGTCATCTTCTTTTTTTCATTTGTTCAACTTGATCTTTCTCTTTTTTGCTGTCAGTTTTTCTGAAATGGTATATTATTATCCATTCATATTTAGGAATAAAAGGTTAGATGGCTATGCAATTAATGTAAAATCAGGTAAAATATAAGAGAAGGATGAACAAACTGTTATGTTTAAATTTTATGGATTTTAGTAAGTAGGAAATTATGGATGTTTTGTTTTTCTTTTAAGCATATGTTTGTTTATAAAACATCATATGTAGTTGTTTCTATCTGTAATCAGGAAATAATCACATTGGTGAGGGAGCCACACAATTATGGGGGGAAATGTGACTGCAGCAGGAGCATAACAAAGAGTTTAGGAGAGTTTAGAATAACTGTGTAGACCAGGAGCTTGGTTTATTAATTACAGATGTCAAACATGTTAATCAATTGGAAAGAGAGTCCAACACTGTGATTTAGGAATGATTAAAACAGCTAACTTTTCTTGAAATGACAGCAACCCTATGTCACCAAGTGAAGGGTGCCTTTGAGCGTAAGATGTATCATTTTTTATACCACTAAGGAAAAAAAATCACTGCCGGTTATACCCTAGCAAAGATCTTTCTTTTTTTTTTTTTTTTAAAGATTTATTTATTTGAGAGAGTGAGAATGAGAGAGAGAGAGAGAGTATATGACGGGGGGAGGGTTAGAGGGAGAAGCAGGCTCCTTGCTGAGCAGGGAGCCCGATGCGGGACTCGATCCAGGGACTCCAGGATCATGACCTGAGCCGAAGGCAGAGCAAAGATCTTTCTTAATATTTAGAATATTTGGACTTGGTTAGACATAATTTTAATATTGTGCATACCTAAAAAGGAAAACATAAACAAAATAATTGGTTAAGGTATAAATGAAACTTTTTTACATTTCTGAGGCTTCTGAACCACTTCTTGGCTCAAAATTATTAGTGTTTGTGTTTTTCTACATAATTTCACCTTTTTTAGTATTCAGAGCTTTGGTGATACAGCGCTTTCTAGAAATATGCTACACTCATTCTGGGATTTTCTTCCAAACCAATGACATGCCTTCAACAAGTTTTGTTACTGATGTTTTTGTGTTTTTAACAGCAGGTATCAATGGAAAATTTTCAGTCAATAACCCAGTCTCATATTTCTTCCTCAAAGTATCCTTACTTCTTGGGATAACAACCAAGTAAATGCAAGAGCAAGCAGTGACAACACTGTCACACTTGCTCCTGGTTGACCGGGACTAGATGATACCCTTCATTGTAAGATGTACCCAAATTTCAAAGGTGTTAAATGTTGGGAAGAAAAAGGAATGTCTTAGGAATGAGGAAATATGCAGAACTTACCTCTGGAAAACAAAGCTTTTAGTTTTTATGGCCCCTGCTAATTATAATAAAATATTGATAAGAGATCCAGACATTTTTAATAATACCAATAGCCAGAGTCCATAGATCATAGTTATAGGAAAATTGGTCAGATATAGTTGGTTTTTTCACTCCTCAAGAACATCTTATTTCTGGGAAAGGCAAAATGTCTTAAAAACTTCATGGGGAAAAGGCGTTCAACCACGTGATCGATGACTTTGGTATGCTTTTTTGAACTGTGTCATCAGGCACTATATTCCACCTCCAGTGTCAACTGTTGACAACCTAGGTCTACAATTTGGTTTTCATAAGATTGTATTCCTACACTTGCTGGTTTAAAAATGATTAAAAGCCTAGGAATCAAAATAAGCAAGATCGTGTAGAATCAGTGAAACCTAGAGAAGTGTAAGGATAAGGGGAGGAAAGCAGTTACATCCAATGGCATTAGCGTTTTGTAACTGTTTTTATTGTAAAGGTGTATGTTTTATAATTACTACGCTTATGCAAGTTTGTCTTTGTTTAAAGGATTTGAAGTGTTTAAAAGATTTAGCCATATTACATTTGTAATAGCAGTTTAAATTTGTAAAGTATTTTTAATTAATCAAATTTGTATCCAGTGTCAAAATCCTCAAGAAAAATTGCCTTGCAAAGTGTTTTATATTAGAGAGATGATTTTTAATAAGCTAAGCACCAAACAAAGCACAAATAATAGTGAACCCTACAAAAAAGTCTCCATGGGCATTAAAAATCTGTCAATAGTAAGGAGTTCTCTACTTTCAAAAGATCTAGCTTCTCTTCACATGTGTTGCTTCTCTCCATGTGTGTTGGGTGTAGAGTTTGGATTTACCTCCATCTCTACTCTACATCTTTCTCAGAGTCTTCGCTCACCCCAAAAGATCCTTCACTTTCTTTAGATAGCATTTCTATGGTTTTATCCTGGGGCAAATGCTGCTGCCTGATACTTTATGAGAAGGAAGAAAAAGACTTGAAAGAAGAGCTCACTTGACTGGTCCATGCAAAGTCCTTTCATTCATCTCCTTGATTACAGCTCTACCTATTCTGCTGCTTCCTGTCCTTATTTATTCCAAATTTGGCAGCCCTCTGGGACTCTGCCATTACAGTACCTTCCACCTCGGCTGCAGTCTTCTGTGGCTTTTCAGCCTTACACTATCTTACCTGATTTTTGCCTCTAAGTTGTGAAAATTCTCTGGTTTCCTGATTGCTCTTCTCCCAGTCTCTGTACTATTCAGCCTAGTCCCTCTTGTTCATGTCTATTGTTGTAATTCTAGGAAGGTGGGGAAGTGAATGTATACAGTCTGCCATCTTGAACTAGAAACCTGAACTTTTAAAAAGAGGTCAATACGCGAATTGTTATCTTCCATGAAGTTAAGACTTTTCTTGGGGGTTTAAATGCACTTTAAATTTTAAGATATAAATGGTTTGAGCCTGCAGGTAGGTATTATGTTCAGGTTATTTTCACATGTCATACAGATCCTGCAGGTGCATGCATCAGTTTTGCAGAAATGTTTGGAGTTACTCTTTGAGCAGTCTCAATTTAGTTTGGGATATCCCAGTTGTACATCTCAAATTTAGAAACATTTAGAGTTCTTAAGGAACAGATTATGTTTTAATTAATGCATTTCAGAGTCACAAAATATTCAGTCATTTTTTACCACTAGAATATGTTCCATAAGGAAATAAAATCTAAGCCGAAGTACCGTTCCTTCTGTTGCTAAGAGGAAAATGTTCTTAAAAGGCTTACCTAATAGAGTTGGATTTACAGACTTTCTGAGCAGCTCACCTCACAGCCATCACTGACGTCCATAACTTAATATAAAGAAAATCTGTTTCTTCATAGATTATGGTTGTAAGATTTATTATTGACTAAAGCACGTAATTCCCATAAATAAGCCAGTTCTGGGTTAGATTCTCCAAGGCCAAAGGGCTCACGTGACATTTTTCATTTGGGTACAGAATGGCCATTTGGGCTTATAGGATCATTGAGCCTACATTTCTAGTAGTTGACACTGATCCATTCAAAGTCTATAAAATATAGGAGACACCTCAGATGCCTTTAAAGTTTTAAAATAATTCAGACACCTTATAATTTTTTGCCTGCTGGCTCTCTGAAACTAAGTGAAAGCAAACTTGGTCAGTACTTAAATG
The DNA here is from genome assembly GCF_004348235.1 of Phoca vitulina. Classification (NCBI taxonomy): domain Eukaryota; kingdom Metazoa; phylum Chordata; class Mammalia; order Carnivora; family Phocidae; genus Phoca; species Phoca vitulina. The sequence goes on along the minus strand of NW_022589709.1, from coordinate 38,786,397 downwards.
GGAAATAGTCGAATAAAGAATGAAGGAAGGGATGGCTAAAGTATCTGTATTTCCCCCCCTATATTCTTATAATTTTCGTGGAGCAATTTCTGATATAGTGTTAATGCTGTTTCCTGGAAGTAGTAGTTTTTCAGGTAGGGCTTTTCAGTTCTTAGAGCAAAGTAATACTACAAAATAATGCTGCTTAGACACAGAATATTTAAGATAATAATTTTTTTTTTAAAGATTTTATTTATTTGCAAGAGAGAGAATGAGAGACAGAGAACATGAGAGGGAGGAGGGTCAGAGAGAGAAGCAGACTCCCTGCTGAGCAGGGAGCCTGATGTGGGACTCGATCCCGGGACTCCAGGATCATGACCTGAGCCGAAGGGAGTCGCTTAACCAACTGAGCCACCCAGGCGCCCAAGATAATAATTTTTAATTCCTATAATTAATAATTCCTCCTAGAAGTTAATGGAAGCAATTCTAAATGTTAATAAAATGGCATTTTTCCCCTAGAAATTGCATTTTGATATTTTCCCATTTTTGTCTTACTCTGTTCACAAGTCTCAGATGAGCAAAGGAGTAGATTAATGTATATTCTAAACATTTTTAAATATAAAAGTATAGTAAATTATGTACTATTAACCTATGTTTATACATGGGTACACATATAGCTCTTCAACAGTTGGGTAAAATTTTCATATGTTGCAGAAAATAGTATTTGGGATGACTCAAGTTGTTTTGCAAAGTGGTGGGATATAAAGAAATAAATATAACAGTATCTGAGCTTTATATTTATTAGGTACTGATAGTGGGGAAAATCAGCTGTAGATATGTGCTACATGATTATAGGGTAGAATAAAATAACATTAGCTACTTCCTGTCTAGCCATTTGTATTTCCTGCATCTGATCACAGATGACAGAGAAACAATAGTATTATATTTTCCTTGCCGTTGTTTTTCAATATTATGTATTCAGTTATATTTTCAAGGTTCTTAATCTTATATATAATGTTATAGGGATAATATCAAATAAGTTATAATTGGTGACTTGTCAAGGGTTAGGTCTGGTGTGGTGGTCTAAAGGGAGTTCTCCACTCATTCTCATGGCATTAGTCATATATTGATGATCCCCAGTTCTATCTCCAAACATGACATTTTTCCTGAGCTCTGAATTTTTATATTTAACTGCCTTAATATATGAGAGGTACTTCAAAAAGATCTGCTTGTTTTAGGATCCAGCTAACTGCAAAAAGATTTGGGAAATGTAGTCCACTGGCATGCCTAGGTAGAAGGAAAGCATGGATTTGGTGGACAGTTACTAGTCTCAGACTCAGTGCTCTACTTTTTACTTCTTAAAAACTTAAGCTTAGTTAATGGTTTGCCTTTTTTTTTGTTTCAAAAGTTAGAAGTATTGGATGTATAATCAATTATTTTCACTCCTTCCACAATTACTTGAAATTGGTCACCAAATTCCACCAATTCTATCTCTTTAATTCAGTTTCTTTCCATTCTACTGCTATCTCATTATTCCTTGTGTGGCCAGTTGCTTCTTACCTATCTCCCGTTCACCTCGGCCCTCCTTCTACACTGGTGGAACAGTTATATTACTCAAAAATTAAATATGAAGAGATCATCTTTACTTTTTTAAAGAGAAGACTTCATGACTCACTAAGTTTAAAATTCAAACAAAATTATTTTGGTATACATTGCTCCTTGTAGATGCTGATAAAGGTCAGATTGCAACTCACCTATTACTTCATACTTGTGCTCTAGTAACACTGAACTCTTTACCAAATATATTATGTCTTTGTGTCTTTATGAACGTTGTTCTGCCAGCAATGCCCTTCTCTTACCTTTTCAAGTGGACAAATGCCTACACGTCCTTATATCTAGTTCAAATGGTGGCACAATTTCTCATATGTTCTCCTATGAGCATGTCACCTTTTTCATGAATTTGTGAATAACAGTGATCACATTATTTGGAAATTTATTTATTAATGTGTATCATGTTAACATTTAGCACAGTACCTGGAACATTACAGATAGTGAAATTTTACAAAACTCATCAATCAGCTTAAATTGGCATTGCATGAACTCATCATTAGTAGTTATTGTATAGCTATCCCAAGGCTTCCAGACAGAGAATTAAATAGAATTCTGTTTTTAATACTGTAGCTTTGCTCACTTCCCCCCACCTAATTTATGATATATGAATGAACAATATTTAGTGCTAAAGAGTAAAACTATGACTCAGTCCCAAATCACATAATCTCCTAGAAAGGGTGATTAGGAGAAGACCCACAGTTGAGCCAATTGGGGGTCTGCCAGTAACCTGACCATGCTACATTCCCTATGATTTAAGCAGTATCAATCAATGTGGCCTTCAGCCACATCTTTCTGTGTACTAGAAATAGGAATATGCTAAAGATTTTTTTTTTTTTTTAATTTGAGGCAATGATCTCATGATTGTTCATGGTTAGGATTGATTTTTTAAGGTCACCTGGTCTCATCTGTTTGAAGCTTACAAAGCCCTAACCTTCTTCCTTTTCCGAAAATAGGATGAAATAGGATGAAAACACACATGGGGAACCCTTTCGTTACTTCAGAATGGAAATATACTTCTAGTTGGTGAGAACTTGTCTTTCAATATTCAGCTTTAAGCAGCCATTTTTTTTTTTTTTTTTTAAAGATTTTATTTATTTATTTGACAGAGAGAGAGATAGCGAGAGCAGGAACACAAGCAGGGGGAGTGGGAGAGGGAGAAGCAGGCTTCCTGCCGAGCAGGAAGCCCGACGTGGGACTCGATCCCAGGACCCTGGGATCATGACCTGAGCCGAAGGCAGACGCTTAACGACTGAGCCACCCAGGCGCCCTTTAAGCAGCCATTTTAAAAGACTGCAAAAAACATCCTCTTCCTTAAAAACCACAATTTTTCCTTCTTACTGTGGTTCTTATTAAACCTCTGAATTCCTAGATTCTAGACCCTCTCCTTCTGGTCCTACCTTCCTGACTTTATTGACCTCCTGGGACTTTTGTTATCAGTTTAGTTTTTTGCTTATTGGGCTTTATCCCTGGCCTCTTATGACCATCCTGAAAGTGTAAATTTTCAGGATACCTCTATGTAGTCACCTGTATATAAATCCCCTCTACACCGTCTGCAGTAGACTGTCTTGAAAATAATTTTTTAAGCTAATTGGATCTAAATAAAAGGCAAGAAAGGAAGTACATGAAATCATTCTGGGGCCAAGAACACTCTTGATTTTTTAAAAATTTAAATTCAATTAATTAACATATAGTATATTATTAGTTTCAGAGGTAGAGTTCAGTGATTCATCAGTTGCATATAACACCCAGTGCTCATTACATCAAGTGTCTTCCTTAATGCCCATCACCCAGTTACCCCATCTTGCCTCCAGGAACCTTCAGTTTGTTTCCTATAGTTAAGACTCTCTTATGGTTTGTCTTCTTCTCTGATTTCATCTTATTTTATTTTCCCTCCCTTCCCCTATGATCCTCTGTTTTGTTTCTTAAATTCCACATATGAGTGAAATCATATGATAATTATCTTTCTCTGCTTGACTTATTTCACTTAGCATAATACCCTCTAGTTCCATCCACATCATTGCAAATGGTAAAACTTCATTTTTTTTGATGGCTTCATTTTTTCCTTTGTTGTCTATATATAGCACATCTTCTTTATTCATTCATCTGTTGATGGACATCTGGGCTCTTTCCATAGTCTGGCTTTTGTGGACATTGCTGCTATAAATATTGGGGTGTAAGTGCCCCTTTGGATCACTATGTTTGTATCCTTATGGTAAATACCTAGTAGTGCAATTGCTGGGTCTTAGGGTAGCTGTATTTTTAACTATTTGAGGAACCTCCATACTGTTTTCCAGAGTGGCTGCACCAGCTTGCATTCCTACTAGCAGTCTAAGAAAGTTCTCCTTTCTCCACATCCTTGCCAACATCTGTTGTTTCCTGACTTGTTAATTTTAGCCATTCTTACAGGCGTGAGGTGGTATCTTGTTGTGGTTTTGATTTGTACTTTCTTTTTAAAAAATTTTTAGAGATTTTATTTATTTATTTTTAAAGATTTTATTTATTTATTTGACAGAGAGAGACACAACGAGAGAGGGAACACAAGCAGGGGGTGTGGGAGAGGGAGAAGCAAGCTTCCCGCAGAGCAGGGAGCCCGATGCGGGGCTCAATTCCAGGATCCTGGGATCATGACCTGAGCCGAAGGCAGGCTTAACGACTGAGCCACCCAGGCACCCCAAAGATTTTATTTATTTATTTGACAGAGAGAGAGAGAAAGAGAGAGAGAATAAGCAGGAGGAGTGGCAGGCAGAGGGAGAAGCAGGCTCCCTGCTGAGCAAGGAGCCTGATGTGGGACTCGATCCCAGGATCCTGGGATCATGACTTGAGCCGAAAGCAGACACCCAACTGACTGAGCCACCCAGGCGCCCTGATTTGTATTTTCCTGATGCTGAGTAATGTTGAGCATTTTTTCATGTGTCTGTTGGCCATTTGTATGTTTTCTTTGGAGAAATGTCTGTTCATGTCTTCTGCCCATTTCTTGACTGGATTATTTGGTTTTTGGCTGTTGAGTTTGATAAATTATAGATTTGGGATACTAGCCCTTTATCTGATAAGACATTTGCAAATATCTTCTCCCATTCTCTCGGTTATCTTTTGGTTTTGTCAACTGTTTCCTTTGCTGTGCAGAAGCTTTTTATCCTGATGAAGTCCCAATAGTTCATTTTTGCCATTGTTTCCCTTGCCTTTGGAGACATGCTTAGCAAGAAGGTGCTGTGGCTGAGGTCAAAGAAGTTGCTGCCTGTGTTCTCTTCTAGGGTTTTGATGGATTCTTGTTTCACATTTAGGTCTTTCATCCATTTTGAGTTTTTTTTTGTGTATGGTCTAAAGAACGAATGGGTCAACCAGGAAATTAAAGAAGAATTTTAAAAAATTCATGGAAACAAATGAAAACATAACTCTACCGAACCTTTGGGATGCAGCAAAAGCAGTCCTAAAAGGGAAGTATATAGCAATACAAGCCTTTTTCAAGAAACAAGAAAAGTCTCACAACCTAATCTTACACCTAAAGGAACTGGAGAAAGAACAGTAAATAAAACCTAAATCCAATAAGAGAAGAGAAATAATAAAGATTAGAGCAGAAATCAATGAAATAGAAACCAAAAGAACAGTAGACTAGATCAATGAAACTAGAAGCTGCTTCTTTGAAAGAATTAGTAAGACCCTAGCCTGAATTATCAAAAAGAAAAGAGAAAGGACCCAAATAAATAAAATCACGAATGAAAGAGAAGTGATCACAACCAACACCGAAGAAACAGAATTATAAGAACATAGTATGAGCAACTATATACCAACAAATTACACAATCTGGAAGAAATGGATGCATTCCTATGAACATATAAAGTACCAAAACTGAAGAAATAGAAAACCTGAGCAGACACATCATCAGCAAGGAAATTGAAGCAGTAATCAAAAATTCCCAACAAACAAGAGTCCAAGACCAGTTGGCCTCCCGGCAGAATTCTACCAAACATTTAAAGAATTAATGCTTATTCTTCTGAAGCTGTCTCAAAAAATAGAAATGGAAGGAAAACTTCCAAACTCATTCTATGAGGCCAACATTACCTTGATCCCCAACCCAGACAAGGATCCGACCAAAAAGGAAATGCTCCTGATTTTGTCAGCAATATGAAAGTTGCCCTATTTCCCATTGGCTTTAGAGCATCAGCCAGGGCATAAACATGGTACAGTGGCTGTCCTTACTGATAGTGCAATTTACTGAAACTATGAAATGTTGTTTCATTAAAAATAAATGTACAAAACAACTCAGAAGTCCATGATGAGATTTTATCTGTGGAATGAAAAATATGCTTTTTTCCACTCAGTGTGTCTTTGGTGAGACTATTCATTCTTCAGTCTTGGTCAGTATAACCAGAAGGATTGAACTCACCATGGCTCTAGGAGAAGGCCAAGTCTTGCCAATCAGTATCACATACTTGGATAGAACAAACAATTGAGAAGTGGGCATGTTACTCAGGTTCAATCCAAGTTAGTTTGAGGCTTTAGCAGAAACTATTGGAAGAGAGACACTCCCTTTCCATTTAGGTTACTAAACTGATAGAAAGTCCTCATGGAGCTATTAGCAGCTATTCTTACCCACTGCCTGGGAAAGGCATATTTGACAATAAAGCCAACATAGGGGGAGATGGAGTTAAAACAGAGAGACAGTGCTCTGATGCATTTATTAGAGTAACTGTATTTACCACATGCATTTGTCATGTTAGGTAATAGATTCCCTTTTTGTTTTAAGCTGGTTTGAGTTGGGTTTTTATCCTCTGTAACTGAAAGAAACTTGACTAATTAAGTCATTAATTTGAATATAACTTTTAGATGAGAAGTGTAATAGTTTTGTAATTGATATGCTTACTTTCCTTGTTGGAAATAACATATGGCTTTAAAGCCATTTTTCTTGTCTTCCTTATATAACATGATGTCCCTCTGAGAAGATACTATCTTGCTAACAAGGCAGTTGATTACACCATGTTGAATTTTTTACACAAAGTAGTTCTCAGACACATTTGAAGACAAATTCATTACCTTGTTTTCTATTTGGGTCATAGGTCCCAGCACCTATTTCCTAAATATTAGGGAGAAAACTTTTTTTCTGTTGATTTCCTCTGATTGTACATTGATAACGATCCTTGCAGAATGTACCCAAACAGGGGAAATGTGATTAAATGCATTTAAAGTTTCACTGGCTTTGGAATAGCTTATGCCTTCCATCAGTTACAGAGATGGTTAGCTGAAGGATTTTCCCCCTTCTGTGGCATGGGACTTTTCATTTCCCTCTTTGACCCATCACTGAACTTAAGATGGCACGATGGCCATTTCTTATGTCAGATCTTATCTTTTCAGACTTCTAAGTCTGCCTTTTTAATTTCTTTGTTGTCTTATGAATATATGGGCTTGTCTCTGAGTAAATTTCCAGAAATGAAGGAGAGCTTGGAAAACATCTCATTATCACAAAAACACGGTTTCTTATGAGCTCTATTCCATATGTAAATACCCACTCATTTGAGTTTCTTTTCAATGTTTGGCATTTCAGTTTGTATACATCTACATATTTATATATAAATTATTCCACACACTTTAGGAGAAACTATTATGGGGGTGGCAAACATTATGTAAAATAATTATCATTTTTACAATTTGAAAGACTTCTTTCCCTTTCTGTTTTAAAAACACTACCCTTTATAGCTTATGTGGCAGTGACATTGAAAGTTCTACAGTTCAGATCCCTGGAATTCAAATAACATATTTTATTCCTGAATAATTAAAGTTCATTGTAATTGGAGATTTCTGTAGAAACTATTCAGCATATTTCCATGGTCTCTCTACCTTGTCTGTTCAATTGATGAGTTACTGTTTCCAAACTTCTCTGAGAGAAATGCACCTAACAGCTTGTGATGCAAATTATGCACATACAGGATTATATATTTATACACACAGAGCAGTATTTGTGGTGACACTTGTGAATGAAAATGATGCTTCCGACCCCTGCTCACTGTCTGATCATGTTACACCACTGCTTAAAATTAGGAAATGCCACTCTGTGGTCTGAGAGCTAAGTCCCTGTACCCCTGCATGCTGACATGCCTTACCTCTTGCGTTCCCTGATTCCAGTCCCACTCACGTGTCCCATGCTCTCATGTGTTTTCCCACTGCTGGGCTTTAGCACAGGCTGTTGTCTCAATCTGCAGTGTTCCCTGCCTGCTTTTGTCCCTGGCAGACTCAAGTCTCCATGGAAGTGTAGCAACTTAGATAAGGACTTTATTGACTGCTCTAAGTAATCTTTTCCTCTTGGATCCTGGCGTACGTTTTATGCACTATTATCACAGCAATGATAGGATTTGTATTTGTTGAGATGTAATATTAACATAGTGGACTAAGAACTGAGGCACACCTTGCCTACCCTTATTTTGCTGAATGTTAAGCCAGGGTAGTATTGGCTTAAGAGTCATGGTTTCTTTGCTTACAACTGGTGGAAATAGAATACTTTGTGCAATAAGCATACTTCCAAAACTAGAACTCTTTTATAAAAAACTCACGTTAGACAAGTATACATTTACAGTTTTACTGATTTGGATCTATTGACCACTTAACGATTGATTTACATATACCTCAAGGACTTTGCATCCAAGAATATTCTACTTTATCCCTTGATGTAGAACCACAGGACACATGCATTAAATTACCTGTATCTAAGGTCAAAGCATTGGTTTAGATTTAAGACAGACAAATTCTAAGTGAGATGAGTGGTGGTAGGCTCCAGAATTGGTCTTTCTGGGCTGTACCCAAAGCACCCGGCCCCACTAGAGCTAATTGCTGAGCCAGTGCAGAGCCAAGACTCAGATGAACCCATACTCTGCTTGAATTACAGCCATATAAAACCAGTTCCCAGGAATTATGACACTTGTCCTTCTCATTGTGATAGGTGTTGCTCAGCTATGGGAGGCAGCCACTGCATTGCGCCTTACTGTTTGTTATTCTTGAGAGATGCTTGACCCTCTTTGAGTGAATATGGACATGTGACCTCTTGTAAGTGACCCAGGACACTAGAAAATCTCAAGAATGGATGGTGAGTCTAGGATACAGGGTTCATAGCTTGCACAGTGCTGGATCATAGCAAAGATGTTGAGGGGGAAAAAACACCGGTTTTTCCGTCAGTTTTTCTAGATGGATGAAAATAATCATAAGATGTCAATGAAACTGAAAATGACCAGATAGGTCATTCTCAGAATAAAGAGCAGTGGTGGCAAGTCCTCCTGATGATGTTCCCTCTCACTTTTCTTGGCTTTACATGAGCAGTATGTTCAGAGTATGGTGGAATTGGTAAGAGAAGTCATGGTAATTTGAGAATTAGTGTGAAACTGGCCTGATTCCAAGGTACGGACAATAATAAAATCTCCTAAGATGATGCGGGCCAAATGTCTTTGCCTTCCATATCTTCATTTCTATTATCCCCAAATCCAGAGGCCTGACTATAGGGGGAAAGCAGTCCTCATTAGCAGTAGAAATATTACATATCTGTTACATGTCTTTTATTATTATTTTTTATTTTTAAAACTTTTTTGTTTTTGTTTGTATTTTTAAAACATTTTTAAAATATTTATTTAAGAGAGAGAGAGTGAGAGAGAGAGAGCGTGCAAGAGCACACATGGGGGGAAGGGCAGAGGGAGAAGCAGACTCCCCGCTGAGCACGGAGCCCCAAACAGGGCCCTATCCTAGGACCCTGAGATCAAGACCTGAGCCGAAGTCAGAGGTTTAACCCACTGAGCCACTTAGGTGTTGCTGTTACATGTCTTTTAAATGTTTTTCCTCCTTCTCCATAGGAGCATCTTGGAGTACATACATCCTCTGCATTTCAGTACCCTTAGCATGTAGCATAAGCCCAGGTCTCCATTGAATAAAGAAACGCTGAATGTGTGAATGGGGATGCACGGCGCCCTGTGATGAAAAAGATACATTTTATAAGATTGCTGATCTGCTTATTTGTATCAAACTTATGACCCCCATGAGCATGGCACTCTGTAAATGTTCCTATATGAATATGTCTGTTGCTAACTTTTGTTTTAAAACCGTTTTGAAGTTATACACTGACAAGATCAATGCAAGATTGTATGAATGCCATTATTTTCAGCATTCACTCATTTTAGAAGAAAAGGAGACTTCCTTTCCTCACCTCCCACAGCCTGAAGAAAGTTTCCTTTTTGAGAACAAAATTACCATTTGTTTCAAGCTTTCTCTTCAATTATAGCAATTTCCACATGTTTTTAAACTATTCTCAGCAAAAGAAAAATCAACATTTGCACTTTTGATGCATAGGCTAATCTAGCAGATTCAGGTTTAAAGGCATCATGGCTGTGACAAATAATTGGGAAGATTTTTCTTTATTTGCTCCTGACTATTGCCCATGCTGTCTGTGAACTCAGAAGCAGGACAAACGAAACTGTTTTTTGAGTGCTGTTAAATGGTCCACATAAAGTGGACCTTGGTATGCACTATCAGACAGCTCCATCTTTTCTTAAGGATAAGACAGCATACCGATTTAGCTGCAGTTTTCCTATATATTTTTTATGTTTCACAGACTTTGGTTGGGAGGACAGTAAGGGAGCATCCACTGCAAGCAACCAGCTGTGGCCTGCCAATTCTAGTTCCTGACAGGTAGCAAGTTGGATTCTTGGCTGTAAAGAATCTCAAGCAGTTTCGATATGCTCTAGGGAGGGCAACTGTTTAGCCTAAGCAATTCAAAGAGGCATAATTGTGCTTCACAGTACACAGAAAGTCACCACATCTGTTTCATATTTTTGGCTTTTAGAACTGAACTAGAACAGAGAAATAAACATACAGCTTTGAATATAGAGTAAAAACAAGTTCATGGTGCACAGATGAGCATATTGTATGTAACTCAGTGAAAATTTCCTTAATGAGGGTTTCTTTTGGTAAAGTGAGAAATATTTCTGGTGTTAATCAAGGTTTTTTAAAAAAGATTTAATAGAAAATATTATCTATTTAAATGTCAAGGCAGCCTATCATTCTCCCTTAAATCTATTATAGTCAATTGTTGAGATGCCGCGGCGGCGTTCACGTGACCTATTGCAAATATTTGGGGAATCATCTGCACTGCATTAGCCTTTCTAGTGGTAGTTATTTAAAAAAAAATAATTTGGATGTAGTAGGCTAAAAACATTCAAGGCAATGAATTAGAACTTCATTAACCACTTTCATCTTTTATTTTGGTTCAAATGTAAATGCACTCATTTGATATCTAAGTGTATATAATATGTGATGACTGTCTTTTAAAAATGTAATCTAGCAGAAAATACATCTTAATTTGAATGTAACACTGTCTTAAATATAATTTTAATATTCTTCAGCATCTGGCGTCTCAAAGAATGAGGTCATTTGAGGTTAAGAAACTTTTCCCTGCAATAATAATAATAATAATAATATCATCATCATCATCATCATCATCTTCGGGCAAACAGTGAAAAAAGCAAGTACTTATCTAAATGATCAGATATCCTAGAGAAAGGGGAAGAAAGAAACTGACATGTACCAAGATTTTCCTTTTACTAGGGCCTTTACATTACGATGCTTATGTATTTCCTATAATAGCTACCATGTAGTTAACAGTTTGAGATCTTTCAGATGAAGAACCTGTCGTGAAATAATTAGCTCAAATATTATGAGATCTGCCCTAATCGTACTCAGATCCTCTTTCTTTCTTTCAACTTGCAGTTATGTATTGTATGTATGTATGTATGTATTTATTTTTTGAGAGAGAGAAAGGGCACTTGCAGGGGAGAGGGGCAGAGGGAGAGGGAGAGAGAGAATCTTAAGCAGGCTCCATGCCCACTGTGGAGCAGGATATGGGGCTCAATCTCATGACACTGAGATCATGACCTGAGCCAAAATCAAGAGTCCAAGGCTGAACCGACTGAGCCACCCAGGCACCCTTGCATTTTTTAAATGTCTCTCTTTCTAGTAGTCTCTAAGTTCCATGAAGTCAAGGACTATGTGTGTCCTTTATTATATATCTGGGGACCTGCTCGTATATAAATAGAGGCTAACTGATATTTATTGACAGTGATAGATGCCTGTCCTGGTTCTAAACTACTTAAATATATTAACCCACTTAATCCTTCCAACACAACTTTGAATGGATTACTATTGTACCTATTTTATAGATGAGTAAGGTGAAGCACAGAGAAATCAAGTAACTTGCCAAAGTCATGCAGTTAAGTGGAAGAAGCAGGATTTGGGCCTCGACAGTCTGACTCTACCTAGGTCCATGGTTTTAATAATGAAATGGACTCTTGGCAAAATAAGAAATAATCTGAAGTTAAGATTGAAGAAGACCTCACTGACAGAATTACTCACTTAGATCTTATGGTGGCTTATCATCACCCTTTGACGCAGTATTTATTCATTTAACAAAGAAGCGTGGAGTGTTTCTTTGCCAATGTGCTAAGCACCTTTTTAGATTTCCCCACTCAAACCTTTCTGGCCACTGGGAACTCTGTGTGTGTGTGTGTGTGTGTGTGTGTGTGTGTGTGTGTGTGTGAGAGAGAGAGAGAGAGAGAGAGATTATTTCCTCTAATTTACTGATGAGGGAACTGAGGCTATCAAAGTTTAAGTAATTTGGCCTAAGTAAATGTTTCATAATTAGCACACACTTGAAGGCAGGGCTTGTTCAAAAGAGCCCAAACTCTTTGCTCTGTGTCATTTCTCAACACTGAAATCTCTTTCCCTTTTCTTATTATTAATGCATTTGGGGTCAGTGTTATTAGCCAAAATGTCGTGACACCTAGAAAGACATTAAACTTCTTGATTTTTGGCTTCCTTTTTTTCTTATTGAATGATTCGGGCTTTGTGATAACATGGGTCTGTCTTTTCCTGCCTTGAAGGAAAAGCAAGGTGGGGCAGATACTCACCTTTGTAACTGATTCAGGCTGACAGGAATTTAGTGTAGCCCTGAAGTTATGGACCAAGAGCCTTCATGATTCTTTGCCACAAGCCAGGAAGAATAAATTAGACTCTTCCCTTCTTCTGTCATCTTAAATCTGTAAAGGAATTGTGTGCTATAAAAACTTGAAACCTGTTCCTCTATTGTTAACGTCTGATTTTTTTTATAGGCTGTCAGAGATTAGAAAGAGGGGCTGCACAGTTCAAGGGTTATTTCCAGTCAGGTACCTATCACACATTTTCTATCAGGAAGCCAATGAGTATTTGTTAATTACAGCGATCATAGACTCTTTCAAATGCAAATAGTCTGACTCAGATTTCAGTTTGTTTGGTACCAAGCGATGATGAAAGAATGGTATAGCCTGATCGTTGTTTTACTCCCATCTGTGTGCACCAGGCAATCACCACTTACAGATGGTTGTGATTCAGAGACAGGTTGCCACATGCGAAAAAAGTATGTTTCAGTTATTTTAATAGGATTTATTGCAGTAGTCACAGTTAAATGCTTAAACCTTAATGATAATTGCTGCTAATCTTTCAAGAAAATGATTAGAGTTTAATAAACCTCAAGAAGGATATTTTGCTGTAAACTTCAGCAAAATTACAAAGGTAAATTTTACATTTACTCCCTGTCTCATAAATCAGAATGCTGCATATACTTTTTTCCATTTTCTGAAATGCTATTTTATATAGGCACAGACACACACACACACACACACACATTTATATTATGTGTCCTGGGGACAAACTAAGACCCCTAATTTCTATGAAAAACATAATTGGCCAAGCGACAACAAATAATTCTGAACAAATATACCAAAATGATTCCTAATCAGCTTTGAGTGTTTTTTTTTTTTTTTTTTTGGGTGGGTGGTAAAATAGACATAACATAAAATTTGTTTTAGCCATTTTTAAGTGTATAATTCAGTGACATTAAGTACACTGACAGTGTTGTGCATCCATTATCACTATTTCTAGAACCCTTTCATCTTCCTAAGCAGAGAACTTGTACCCATTAAATAATAATTTCACATTCCCCCTTAGCCCAGCTCCTGATAACTCCATTCTGTCTCTATGAATTTGCCTGTTCTACAGACCTCATATATGTGGAATGACACAATTTTTGCCATTTTGTGTCTGGCTTATTTCATTTAGTGTAACTTTTCACTTAGCATAATGTTTTTAGGTTTCATCCATATATTAGAATTGTATTCTCTTTTATGGCTGAATAATACTTCATTGTATGTATATACCACATTTTGTTTATCCATTCATCTATTGATGGATATTGGCATGGACATTGAGACTTTCTGGCCACTGGGAACAATGCTACCGTGAATATTGGTGCACATATATGATACCCTGCTTTGAAATTCTTTTGAGTATATAGCTAAGATTAGAACTGCTGGATCATATATTAATTCTATATTTAACTTTTTGAGGAGCAAATTGTTTTTCACAGTGGCTGCACCATTTTATATTTCCACTAGCAATGCATGAAGGTTCTAATTTTTCCACATTCTTGCCAACATATTTCTTCCCTCCACTTTCAGTCCCCCCTTTTTAAATAATAACCATTCTAATGGGTGCTAACCTTGAGATTTTTAAGTTAAATAGATACTTTGAGTAATCATATGAAAATGAAAATTTTTTATTTACTAATTTTATGCAAACTGTTAGAAAGTTGGTAATTTAGAATAATCTTTTGAATCATTACATTATATGTAGTGGTTGGGTTAATCTCCTTGACTCTGAATAGGAAAGTTCCTTTACTTCAAGGGGATGCCAAAAAACACATATAAATGATGTTTAACCATTTGTGAAAGCATAAACAGATAAGTAGTTTTATCTTAGTGTACAAAATAAGGGTAACAATAAATTTTTTAAATGCATGTAAGAGATGAAAAACTATAGCTTATAATTCAGGGCATTTCTGTTGTTATTCAGGTAGGATGATGTGTGTTGGCTAAGCATGTTGAAATAGGACACACACACACACACACACACACACCTCTGTAATCAGGAGGCTATTGTAAAGGATATATGGGTAGATTAAATGGGATCATCATAGGTATCAAAACCTGGGATACTCTAGTTGACCTTGGATTTTAGGATTTGTCTTCAACTGAGGATGCACTGGCATTTTGAGGCTAGGCTAACAGACAGGTAGAATCTGGCACATTCTAATTATGGCTTTTTCATTTTCAAGCCAGGTGTGCTGTTGTAAGCCTATACTTCTGGCTGGGGGAAATGTGTAGACTGGGTGTTGGGGACAGAGTTCTACATTAGAGAGACCACTAAGAGGGGAACTGGGCTTCCTGTTTTGGGAAAAAAAAATCAATGTGTATCGAGTTTTGATTGACGATGGCTACAAACCATCCGTTAGACACATTTTAAGGTTTAGTATTTCATTTCTTGTACTAAACACCAACATTTTATCACCGTATAATTCTAGGTTATATGGCTATGGAGCTTCAACTTTGGGTTCATGTCTGAAATAAAAGTACTTAAATTATTTATTTGTAGTTTTAAGATGAAATAACTTAGCTGTATTTTTTTTCAAAATCAAGTTCAATACTTTTTATAGAATTATTATGTAGAAAAACTCATTTAAGAAAGTAAAAACAAAAATAATTCTTCTTTGAAATCTATAATGTTGATAGCATTTTCATTGAAACCATAAATTGTTTATTTACAAGTAAGCTAGTTTATAGTAACACTTAATAAGATATTAGTGCAAATGTTTTGTAGCTCTGGTCAGGGCACTATAAAATATAAATCAAATAAATTGTGTTCTTTTCTTAGACAACTTACACTCCAAACTGCATGGAAGGAAGTGCATAGCAAGTTGGGATATTGTACACATATTTAAAATACAACCATAAGTGAGAAACCACTTTGTCAGGAACAGACAATATTCTCATTGTACTGGGAAATGCACGTTAGCCTGGGTAGTCGTGGAAGGAATGAATCATAGCCTCTCCCAATGAATGAGTCATGGCTGGCTGAATAGAGGTGGGAGTTTCAAGCACTCTTGCTTTGAGTGATGGAAAGAATTTTTCATCATTTTATATATTATTCAATATCTCTGTCACTATCACTGTTGATAAATGATATGAAAAATGATCATTTATCATTTAAAATCAATTGAGATATTTACAACTAATACTTTCCTTCCATAGATCTGGAAGTGCTTTTCAAAAATCAATTAATTTGCACAGTATACTACTGTATGGGTAGCCTTATTATCACCATTTTATGGACAAATTCAAAGCAAGAGAGGTTAATTAACCCATCACAGAGTCCAAAGGGCTGAGTGGCAAGACAAAATGGACTGAGCACCAACTTGAAGGCCAGGAACTCTGCTTTTAGCATGGATTTTCATTGATTTAGATCAGTTTCTCTAGCCTAAAAAGCACAAGCAATAATTCTGAATTATCATGTAGCAATATAGTGTGGATTAAATAATTAATATTCTGAAGCCCTTTATAAATGTGAATTGTTATTACTCATTTTAGTTTTAGACCACTAAGTCGGCCAAACTACCTTCCAGCACTGGTGACTAAAGTGTAAATTAATTGGCTAAGTGAGAAATTCATCTCACACATTTCCTGCTGAGAGATAAGAGACTCCTCTGTTCTGATTGGAAATCTATATATACAGTGGTGCATTTTACTCTGCTTCCCCTAATGTATGTGTTTGTATCCAATTCCCTAATAAATTGAGAATTCATCTTATATGGAGAGATCCATGTTTAAAATACTAGTGTAAAATGCTCATGTTTCTTTTAGGAAAGTCCATCTTCCATTTTCTAGAGATGCACTTTTAGGAATATTGTCATGTGGTTAGCCAAACTAGTAGTTTGCTTTACCAATCTTTTACACACACATTTGGAAAGATTGCTGAAAATGATATTTCCTCCAAAGATATACTGTCTTGGCTTATCAAGCTTTGTGCTTGTGTTTGGTGCTTTTTTAATAAATATACGTAGGTAACACTACATTAGAAATCCTGGGGGGCGCCTGGGTGGCTCAGATGGTTAAACGTCTGCCTTCGGCTCAGGTCATGATCCCAGGGTCCTGGGATCGAGTCCCGCATCGGGCTCCCTGCTCAGCGGGGAGCCTGCTTCTCCCTCTGCCTCTGTCTCTCATGAATAAATAAATAAAATCAAATCTTTAAAAAAAAAAAAAAAGAAAAAGAAATCCTGGGGTTGCTTTACTAAGTTTTTTCCTCTAATCATTTGATTAGGAAAGTTTTTGTTAGAGAGGCAAAACTCCCAAACTCTTCATTTAAAGGAAGGGAGGGCTCAGGGTTGAAAGATAGGAAGTCTAAAACTAATTACTAGCTTATGTCTTTTCAGAAGGATAAGGAAGTCTATCAATAGAATTCTTAATATATTAATGGATAGGTGATACGAATGATTTTCTCTTTTGTGTTAAGATAACTTTTCAGTCATTCATTCAACAAATATTTTTTGAGCATTTGTTACATGCCAGGTACAGTTCTAGATGCTAAGACTAAGGACTAGGACTTTGCCCTCTATCACTTAAAGTAAGCAAGTAAAAAAAAAAAAAATGTATGCATATATGTGTTCTCAGTCACTAGATAAGAGCTAGGAAAATACAATGAAACCAAAAGGGGACAGAGTATAATGGGAGTACTGTTTTCAAAAGGGATGGTCAAGAAATTGGAGATTGACAGTTGAGCAGTTTGAAGTGAGGATGCTACCCTTAGGGGTATCATTGGGAAGAGTGTTCCAGGCAGAGGCAGTAGTGCATGTGGGGGCCCTGAGAAGGTGGTATGTGGCAGGAGCAGGTGTGGTGGTGATTCCGAGGGTTAGGGATTTGGAAGTGTACTTAGTTGTTGGAAAACAGCTGAAGGACCTTTGGAGAAAGGAATTGTGCACATACCATCTGCAGGGAGATGCACTGTAAACCCTTGAACATTGGTACAGACTATCAAGAGCTAGCAGACACCTACTTTACCAAGAGCTAGCAGAAGTTTGATTTACTGATTTCAAGGATGTTTAGTGAACAATTCTTGAATTTTCAAAACATACTCAAGTGTCTGATTTTGAAGGCAAAAAGGTAAACATATACTGAGGAAAGGTATATAATTTGGACAATTGCAGATTGGGTCAGAGAACCCACTGGATAGCCTAGACAAACCAGTAGAGTGCACAGTGATTGGTGCATCAATAAATCATAATTTTTGCTTTCAATTCCTTTTATTGAGATAAAAATTACACACCATAAAATCTATCCTTTTAAGTATAAAATTGAGTATTTTTCAGTATTATTCACAAAGTTGTACAAACATCACCATTATCTAATTCCAGAATGTGTTCATCATGCCATTGTGGACATTCTCGTTTTTCTACACCTCCACCCCAACCTTGGCAACCCTTAATCTGCCTTCTGTTTTTATGAATGTGGCTATTTTGGACATTTCATACAAATGTCCATATAATATATGGTCTTTTGTGTCTGCCTTCTTTCACATAATGATTTCAGTGTTCTTCCATGTTGTAGTAAGAATAAGTACTTGATTTTTTTTATGGTTGAATAATATTCCACTATATGGATATATCACATTTTGTCTATTCATCTGTTGATAGACATTAGGATTGTTTTCACCTATTGGCTATTAGAGACATACCTGTACGAGTTCTTGTGTGGGCAAATATTTCTAATTATCTTTGGTATTCACCTAGAGTGGAATTGTTTGGTCATGTGGGAACTGCATGTTCAGCTTTTTTGAGGAACTGCCAAACTGTTTTCTAACCTGGCTACCACATTTTACATTCCTACCAGCAATGTGTGAGGGTTTCAGTTTCTCCATATCTTCATCTACACTTTTTTTTTTTAAGATTTTATTTATTTATTTGTCAGAGAGAACAAGCAGGGGGAGTGGCAGGCAGAGGGAGAAGCAAGCTCCCCGCTGAGCAAGGAGCCCGATGTGGGACTCGATTCCAGGACCCTGGGATCATGACCTGAGCTGAAGGCAGATGCTTAACCAACTGAGCCACCCAGGCATTCCACACCCTTGTTTTTTGACTATAGCCATTTTAGTGTGTATGAAGTTGTATCTCATTGTGGTTTTTATTTGCATGTCTCTAATGACTGATGATGTTGAGTATCTTTTCATGGGGATGTTGGCTATTTGTAATCTTTTTTTTTGGAGAAATTTTTATTCATGTCCTTTGCCCATTTTAAAATTGTCAACTAATTGTTGATTTGAAAGAGTTCTTTATATGTTTTGGATACTAAATCCAGATATGTGGTTTGCAATTATTTTCTCCCATTCTATGGGCTGTCATGATAATATATTTTGATGTATAAAAGTCTTAAATTTTGATGAAGTCTAATTTACCTTTTTTCTCCTATACTGGATCCCTTGCATTTCCACATGAACTTTAGGATCAGTTTGTCAATTTCCATAAAAAAGCCAGCTGGGAATTTGATAGAGATTGCATTAAATCTGTAGATCTATTTGGGGAATGACACAGACACAATATATATTTCCATTTATTTAGATCTTTAATTTTTTTCATAGTGTTTTGTAGTTTTTAGTGCATATCATGCACTTTTTGTTAAATTTATTCCTAAGTTTTTTTATGCTGTGTAAAATGGCATTGTTTTCATAATTTAATTTTCAGATTCTTTATTGCTAGCATATAGAAATTTAGTTGATTGTGGTGTACTGACCTTGTATCCTGAAACATTGCTGAAGTTACTACCTCTAGTAGATTTTTAGTGGATATGTTAGGATTTTCTATATGATGAGTCATACTATCTGCAAATATAGTTTATCTTTTTCTTGTCCATTCTTAATGTCTTTTATTTATTTCTTTTGCCTAGGTACCTTGGTTAGAACCTCCATACAGTGTTGAATAAAAGTGACTTAAGTCCTTGTCTTGTTTGTGATCTTAGGAGAAAAGTGTTCACTTTTTCACTGTGAAATATTATGTTACCTATAGATTTTTTTTTTTTTTTTTTTGTAGATAATGATAGAGGAATTTCTATTCCAATCCTAGATTCTTGACTGTTTTTATCCTGACAGGTGTTAGATTTGTCAGATGCTTTTTCTGAAATGATCACTTTTTGTCCCTTAATCTATATTTATGGTATAGTATATTAATTTTCATATATTGAAAAATATAAAATAAATAGGTCCTACTTGTTTAATCCTTTTTATAAGTTGCTAGATTTGATTTGCTAGTATTTTGTTGAGGATTTTAGTGCTTATATTTGTGAAGGATATTGGTCTATACTTTTTTTTCTTATAATGTCTTTGTCTGTTTTTCATATCAGGGTAATTTTGGCCTGATAGAATGAATTCAGAAGTGTTCTCTCTTATATTTTCAATTTTTATTTTTTTGGAAAAATTTGTGAAGGATTGGTTATTGGTTAATTTTTATTTAAACATTTGGTAGAATCACAATGAAAATATTTTGTCCTGAGATTTTCTTGGTGGGAAGTTTTTTCTGATTACAAATTGATTCAATCTCTTTACTTGTCATAGGTATATTCAGATTTTCCATTACTTCTTGAGTATGTTTTGTTAGTTGTATCTTTTATTCCAATTTTAATAATTTAAAACCTCTATTTTTTCTTGGTCAGTCTAGCTACAGAGCTAACAATTTTTTTTTAATCTTTTCAGAGAACCAACTTTAGGTTTTGTTGATTCTCTTATTTTTTTCTATTCTCTACTTTTTTCCCTCTCTAATCGTTATTATCTTTTAAATTATTTGCTCTGGGCTCAGTTTGCTCTTTTTCTAGTTTCTCATGGTAGAAGTTTTGGTTATTGATTTGAGACTTTTCTTTTTAATATAAGTGCCATAGAGCCATAAATGCTTCTATAGTCACTGCTTTATCTTATTCATAGCATAAGGTTTGGTATATTGTGTTTCCATTTTTTATGTGTTTTCATTTTTATTCATCTCAAAGTATTTTCTAATTTCTCTTATGATTTCTTCTTTGACTCCTTGATTACTATAGGAGTGTGTTGTTTAATTTCCACATCTTTAGGGGCGCCTGTGTGGTTCAGTCAGTTAAACCTCCAACTCTTGATTTTGGCTCAGGTCATGATCTCAGGGTGGTGAGACAGAGACCCGCACTGGGCTCCACACCCAGGCCCAGCATGGAGCCTGCTTAAGATTCTCTCTCTCCCTCTCACCTTCTCCACTGCTCATTAAAGTGCTCTCTCTCTCTCTTTCTTAACAAACAAACAAACAAACAAACAATTTCTGGGGAACCTGGGTGGCTCAGTCACTTGGGCATCTGACTCTTGATTTCAATTCATGTCATGATCTCAGAGTTGTGAGAGCCAACCCCATGATGGGCATGGAGCCTGCTTAAGATTCTCTCTCTCTCCCCCCCGCCCCTCCCTCTAACAACAACAAAAACATTTCCACATATTTATGGATTTCCCAAATTTCCATCTGTTATTGAGTTCTCAGTTTATTTCATGCTGTCAGAGAAATCTACTTTGTTGCCTTTAATCCTTTTAAATTTTCTGAAGCTTGTTTTATGGCCATTATATGATCTATAGTGTAGAATATTTCATGGACACTCTATTCTGCTGTTTCTGTATTTTGTGTCATGTCTACTGTGTTTTGTGTCATGTTGTATAGCTGTGTGTTAGGTATTATTCTATCAGTTTTTGCTTCATGTACTTGTTCTGTTGTTAGGTGCATGCATGTTTATAATTGGTGTACTTTTTTTTTTTTTTAAGATTTTATTTATTTATTTGACAGAGAGAGACACAGAGAGGGAACACAAGCAGGGGGAGGGGGAGAGGGAGAAGCAGGCTTCCCGCCGGGCAGGGAGCCCGATGAGGGGCTCGATCCCAGGACCCTGGGATCGTGACCTGAGCCGAAGGCAGACGCTTAACGACTGAGCCACCCAGGCACCCCTAATTGGTGTACTTCTTGATTCATTGATACTTCTATCATTATAACAGGTCCTTCTTTGTCTCTAGTACAACTTTTCTGTTAAAGTCTATTTTGTTTGAAATTAGTGTAGCCATCTTAGTTCTTTTTTGGTTATTGTTTGCCTGGTGTATCTTTTTCTATCCTTTCATTTTCAGCCTTTGTGTTTGTAAATCTGAAGTGTATAGAAAACATCTAGTTGAATTATTTTTAAAAATTCATTCTGCCCTTCTCTGCCTTTTAATTGGAGAATTTAGTCCATTTATCTTTAATGTAATTACTAGGTTACATTTGCCATTTTGCTATTTGTTTTATATGTCTTAGGTTTTGTTAGGTCCTCTATTCCTCCATTTCTACCTTGTTTTTGTATTAAATAGGTATTTTCTACTGTATCATTTAAATATCCTTATTTCTTTTACTGTATTTGTGAGTTTTCTTTCTTTTTTTTTTCAGTAGCTAAGGGTTACCATTAACACTTCACTTATTACAATCTAACTCAAATTAATACCAATTTAATTAAAATGGTATAAAACATTTGCTCCATGTGTCTCCATTTCCTCTCCTTCCTTTGTGCTGTTTTTGTCATACAAATTTCATCTTCAAAAATTATATGCTCAGGGATATAGATTTATAATCATTGCTTTGTGCTTTTAAGTCATATAGGAGAAAACTAGAGTTATAAATGAAAAATGCATTTATACTGTCTTTTAAAAAATATTTACGTAGTTGCCTTTACCATTGTCTTTTATTTCTTCATGCAAATTTGAGTTACTGTATTGTGTCCTTAAATTTCAGCCTGAAGGACTCTCTTTTGTTTTTCTTGTAGGTTAGGTTGACAGGTAATAAATACTCTCAAATTTTATTTATCTGGGAATGTCTTAATTTCTCCCACGTTTTTGAATGATAGATCTATTAGATCTAGAACTCTTGGTTGTCTAGGAATGGAACTTAGATAGCATTCCAGCCATGTTTTGCTCCTTGCAGTGGCAGCTAGGCTGATAATTGTCATCAATGAATGTGGGTTTTGGATTTTTAAGACTACTGTGGATCTGCAGAGGAAGTAATGAGAACAAAGCAAGTTAAAATGTCACAAAGCTCACTGCTCTTACCAATTCAGCTGTTTTTCTTTTTCTTTTCATTTTTTAATAAATACTCTACAGATTGCTACAAGCCTTTGGTTATTTTCAGAGTCCCCAAAAAGTTAAATCTGATAATCTTTGCCAGTGTTTTTATTGCTTTTATGGAGGACTTTTCAGAGGTCTATACTTGTTCTTTTTACTGATGTCACTAGAACACTTAGGGTGAATCATTTTAATACCTCACCTTTTGTTACTTTTGTTACAGTGTTCCATATTAAAACTGTTTATTTTAGCTTGGGTTTCACTGGAAAGAGCATGAGATAAAGACTTGTATACAGATAGTTTATTTGGAAGGTAATTCTAGGGAGCAGAAGTGAAGGAGCTGAAAGAATGAGGATGAGTAGGAGGACAAGCCAATACCAGGGTGTGTTAATCATGTCACTGCTATGAGCAATGGAGGCTTGGCTGTACCAGGACCTCCATGAAAGCACACAGAATACTTTCCAGACCAGAGGTGAATGCATTTATCCATTAACTCTTGTTCTCCATTGGTTGTAGATTACCCATAAGGTTCTTAATTTTTCCACACTTCCATATCTCAAGTTGCCATGATCATAGAAAGTTCCTGTATCATCCAGACACTGGGGGAAAAGCATAGTACCTGTTGTAGACACTGTCAGCACAAAATGAATAAAGCTCTCAATGGTCTTGTTTTCTCTAGATCAGACTGCAGTCAGAGGTTAGGTGAAGAGGACATGAGCTGGAGTCTATGTGTATTAGTCAGGGTTCTCCAGAGAAACAGAAACAGAAATAGAAAAGCAGAACCAATGGGATGTGTGTGTGTGTGTGTGTGTGTGTTGTGTGAATCAATTTCATATATATTTGTGCACCATTATAATAATATATATAATATATTATATGATATTGTGTTGGCTCACACAATTACAGGGGTTGGCAAGTCCCAAGATTTGCAGGGTTAGTCTGCAAAATGGAGATGCAGAGGAGCTGATGGTGTAGTTCTATTATGAATTCAAAGGCACAATAACCAAGAGAGCTGATGATGTCTGAAGTCCAGCAGGCTTACAACCCAGAAACAGCTGATATTTCAGATTGAGTTTTAAGGCTGGAAGAAGCCCATATCGTAGTTTGAAGGCAGCCAAACAAGAAAAACTCTTTCTTTCTTAGGGAATAAAATCAATCCCTTTTTATATTCAGACCTTCAACTGACTGGATGAGGCTCCCCACCTTAGGGAGAGCAATCTAATTTACTAAGTCTACTTTGTTTAATATCATCCAAAATACCCTCACAGAAACACTCAGAATAATGTTTGACCAAATATCTGGGCACCCTGTGACCCAGTCAAATTGACACATAAAATTAACCATTATGTTATGACATTTATTAAGCTAGTGTACTAGTCAGGTAGGAATAACTAGAACTAACTAGTTAATGATTGCTTTACATGGCAATGTAGTATAGCATAGTGTTAGGAAATTCTAAGCTTCTGCTAATCAACTTTCATAGATAGGAATAGAACTCAAGTACTGAGCTATGGATATTGCATTCCCAAAGCAATATAAAGCATTGGAGAAAATAATAAGCATTAAAATATTCTATTTCAGTTACAATGATTCCTTTGTAGCTGTAAAGTTAATTTATGAAATAAATCAATTCTAGTAAAAGCAATATAAAACTTTTTTTTTTCTTTTTCAAGTTTCTATTTAAATTTTAGTTAGTTAACATAGAGTATAATGTTAGTTTCAGGTATAGAATTTAGTGATTCATCACTTTCATACACCCAGTGCTTATCACAACAAGTGCTTTCCTTAATACCCATCACCCATCTGACTCGTGCCCCCACTTACCTCCCCTCCATCAACCATCAGGGTGTTCTCTATAGTTAAGAGTCTGTTTTATGGTTTGCCTCCCTTGTTTTCCCCCTATGCTCATCTGTCTTGTTTCTTAAATTCCACATATGAATGAAATCATGTGGTATTATCTTTCTCTGACTGACCTATTTCACTTAGCATAATACCCTCTAGCTGCATCCACGTCATTGCAAATGTCAAGATTTCATTCTTTTTATGGCTGAGTAATATTCCACTCTATGTGTGTTTCAGTGTATATGTGTGTGTGTGTGTGTGTGTGTATACCACCTTTTCTTTTTTTTTTTTTAAATTTAAATTTTACTTAGTTAACATACCATGCGATATTGGTTTCTGGAGTAGAATTCAGTGATTCATCGCTTACATACAACACCCAGTGCTCATCCCAACAAGTACCACCTCTTCTTTATCCATTCCTCAGTTGATGGACATTTTGGCTCTTTTTATAATTTGGCTATTGTTGATAATGCTGTTATAAACATCAAGGTGCATGTGTCCCTTTGAATCAGTATTTTTGTATCCTTTGGGCAAATACCTAGTAGTGCAATTGTTGGGTCATAGGGTATTTCTATTTTTAATTTTTTGAGGAAACTCCATACTTTTTTCCAGAGTTTTCCATAGTGGCTGCACCAGTTTCATTCCCACGAACAGTGTAAGAGGGTTCCCCTTTCTCTGCTTCCTTGCCTACATCAAAACTGTTGTTTCCTATTTGTTAATTTTAGCCCTTTTGACAGATGTGAGGTGATACCTGATTGTAGTTTTGATTTTTAGTTCCCTGATAATGAGTGATGTTGAGCATGTTTTCATGTCTGTTAGCTATCTGGATGTCTTCTTTGGAAAATGTCTGTTCATGTCTTCTGCCCATTTCTTAACTGGATCATTTGTTTTTTGGGTGTGAAGTTTTATAGGTTCTTCATATATTTTGGCTACTAACCCTTTATTGGGTATGTCATTTGCAAATATTTTCCCCCATTCCATAGATTGCCTGGTAGTTTTATTGATTGTTTCCTTTACTGTGCAGAAGCTTTTGATATTGATGAAGTTCCAATAGTTTATTTTTCCTTTGTTTCCCTTGCCTCAGGAAACATATCTAGTAGGAAGTTGCTATAGCCAATGTCAAAGAGGTTGCTGCCTATGTTCTCCTCCAGGATTTTGATGGTTTCCTGTCTCACATTTAGGTCTTTCATCCATCTTGCTTTTATTTTTGTGCATGGTGTAAGAAAGTCCTCCAGATTCATTCTTCTGTATGCTGCTGTCCAGTTTTCCCAACACCATTTGTTGAAGACACTGTCTTTTTTCCATTGGCTGTTCTTTCCTGCTTTATCAAAGATTAGTTGGTCATATAGTTGTGGGTCCATTTTTGGGTTTTCTGTTCTGTTCCATCGGTCAATATGTCTGTTTTTGTGCCAGAACATACTGTCTTGATCACTACCGCTTTGTAATATAACTTGAAGTCTGGAATTGTGCCTGCACTTTGCTTTTCTTTTTCAAGATTGCTTTGGCTATTTGGGGTCTTTTGTGTTTCCATACAAATTTTAGGATTGTTTGTTCTAGCTCTGTGAAAAATGCTGGTGCTGTTTTGATAGGGATTCCATTAAATGTGTAGATTGCTTTGGGTAGTATAGGCATTTTAACAATATTCTTTTGATCCATGAGCACAGAATGTTTTTCCAATTCTTTGTGTCCTCTTCAATTTCTTTCATCAGTGTTTTATAGTTTCCAGAGTACAGATCTTTTACCTCTTTGGTTTGGTTAGCTTTATATATATATACCTCTTATTATTATGTATCTTATTATTTTTGGTGAAATTTGGTGAAATGTAACAGATTTCTGTATGTTGATTTTGTATCCTGTGACTTTACTGAATTTATGTATCAGTTCTAGAAATTTTTTGATGGAGTGTTTCGGGTTTTCTGTATAGAGTATCAAGTTGTCAGCAAATAGTGAAAGTTTGACTTCATCCTTGCTGACTCAGATGCCTTTTATTTCTCTTTGTTGTCTGATTGCCGAGGCTAGGACTTCCAGTAGTGTTGGATAAAAGTGGTGAGAGTGGATATCCCTGTCTTGTTCCTCACCATAGAGGAAAAGCTAACAGTTTTTCCCCTTTGAGGGGCATATTATCTGTGGGCTTTTTGTATATGGCCTTCATGATGTTGAGGTATGTTTTCTCTCTTCCTACTTTGTTAACGGTTTTTATCAAGGATGGATGTTGTACTTTGTCAAATGCATTTTCTGCATCTATTGAAAGGATCAGATGGCTCTTATCCTTTCTTTTATTAGTGTGGTGTATCACATTGTTTTATTTGTGAATATTGAATCACTCTTGCAACCCAGGAATAAATTCCACTTGATTGTGGTGAATGATTGTTTTAATGTACTATTGGATTTGATTAGTTAGTATTTTATTGAGAATTTTTGTATCCATGTTCCTTAGGGATATTGGCCTGTAGTTCTCTTTTTTAGTGGAGTCTGTCTGATTTTGAAATCAGGGTAATGCCAGCCTCATAGAATGAGTTTGGAAGTTTTCCTTCCATTTCTAATTTTTGGTAATACTTTGAGAAGAATAGGTATTAACTCTTTCTTAAATGTTTTATAGTGTTTACTTAAAAAAAAATAAATGTTTTGTAGAATTTCCCTGTGAAGCCATCTGGCTCTGGGCTTTTGTTTTTTGGGAGATTTTTGATTACTGATTCAAATTCTTTGTTGGTTATTGGTCTGTTCAAGTTTACTACTTCTTCCTGTTTCAGTTTTGGTTGTTTATATATTTCTAGGAATTGATCCATTTCTTCCAAATTGATTTGTTGACATATAATTTTTCATTATATTTTCTTATAATGGTTTGTATTTCTGTGGTGTTGTTATTTCTCCTCTCTCATATGTGACTTTATTAGTTTGGGTACTTTCTCTTTTCTTTTTGACAAATCTGGCTAAGGGTTTATCAGTTTTATTAATTTTTTCAAAGAATCAGCTCCTGGTTTCATTGATCTGTTTTTTGTTTTGTTTTGTTTTTGTTTGTTTCTATATCTTTTATTTCTACTCTGTTATTTCCCTTCTTTCTGCTGGCTTTAGGCTTCATTTGTTGTTCTTTTTCTAGCTCCTTTAGGTGTAAAGTTAGGTTACTTACCTGAGATTTTTCTTGCTTCTTGAGGTAGACCTGTATTGCTATATACTTCCCTCATAGGACTGCTGTTGCTGCATCCTAAAGGTTTTAGGCTGTGGTGTTTTTGTTTTCATTTGTTTCCATGTATTTTTAAATTTCTTCTTTAATTTCCTGGTTGACCCATTATTCTTTAGTAGGATGTTCTTTATCCTCCATGTATTTGTGGTCTTTTCAAACTTTTTTTTGCAGCTGACTTCAAGGTTCATAGTGTTGTGGTCAGAAAATATGTATGGTATGATCTCAGTCTTTTTGTACTTTTTAAGGCCTGATTTGTGACCTAGTATGTGACCTATTCTGGAGAATGTCCCGCGTGCACTTGAAAAGAATGTGTATTCTGCTGCTTTAGGATGAAATGTTCTGAATATATCTGTTAAGTCCATCAGGTCCAGTGTGTCATTCAAAGCCATTGTTTCTTTGTTTATTTTCTGCTTAGATGATCTGTCCTTTGCTGTGAGTGGGGTTTTAAAGTCCCATAGAATATTGTATTATTATTAATGAGTTTCTTTATGTTTATTATTTATTGTTTTATATATTGGGGTGCTCCCATGTTGGGAGCATAAATATTTACAATTGTTAGATCTTCTTTTTGGATAGTCCCCTTTATTATGACATAGTGTCCTTCTTCATCTCTTGTTACAGTCTTTGGTTTAAAATCTAGTTTGTCCAATATAAGTATGGCTACTCCAGCTTTCTTTTGATGTCCATTAGCATGATGAGTTGTTCTCCATCCCCTCACTTTCAAACTGGAGGTGCCCTAGGTCTAAAATGAGTTTCTTGTAGGCAGCATAATGATGGGTCTTGTTTTTTAATCCATTTTGACACTCTGTGTCTTTAGATTGGAGCATTTAGTCCATTTATATTCAAAGTGATTATTGATACATATTTAGTGCATTTTGTTGCTTGTTTTGTCATTATTTCTGGAGATTTCCTCTGTTCCTTTCTAGTCTTTGTCACTTTTAGTCTTTCCCACTCAAGGAGTCCCCTTTGATATTTCTTGCAGGTTTGGTTTAGTGGTCATGAACTCCTTTAGTTTTTGTTTGTCTGGGAAACTCTATCTCTCCTTCTGTTTTGAATATAGCTTTGCTGAATAGAGGATTCTTGGCTGCAGATTTTCCCCATTCAGCACATTGAATTTATCATGCCACTTCTGCTGGCTTGCCAAGTTTCTGTGGAGAGATCTGCTGCTAACATTACTGGTCTTCCCTTATAACTTAGGGACTTTTTTTGTCTTGCTGCTTTTAGGATTTTTTCTTTACCTCTGTATTTTGTAAATTTAACTATATTACGTCTTGGTGTTGGCCTGCCTTTGTTGATTTTGATGGGAATTATCTGTGCCTCCTGGATTTGGATGTCTGTTTCCTTCCCCAGATTAGGGACATTTTCAGCTATAATTTCCTCAAATGAACCTTTGGCACCCCTTTCTGTCCTCTTCTGGGACTCCTCTGATACAAATGTTATTATGCTTGATGGAGTCATTGAGTTCCCTATGTCCATTTTCATGATCTAAGATTTTTCTTTTCCTCTTTTGTCAGCTTATTTTCCATAATTCTGTCTTGCATATCACTTATTTGTTCCTCTGCTTCTTCCATCCTTGTGGTTATTACATCCAATTGGTTTTGAATCTTGGTTATTACATTTTTCATTTCAACCTGATTGGTGTTTAGGTCTTTTATCTGGTAAGGGACTCCTTGGTGTCTTCTATGCATTTCTCAAGTCCAGCTAGTATCCTTATGATTGTTACTTTAAATTCTGGATCAGGCATATTACTTATATCTGTTTTGATTAGATACTGACCGTGACCTTTTCTTTTTCTTTCTTTTGGGAAGAATTCCTCCATCTTGGCATTTTGTCTAGGTCTCTGTTTTGTGTGTGTGTGTGTGTGTGTGTGTGTGTGTGTGTTGGGAAAGCCTGTTGTATTTCCTGCTCCTGAGAGTAATGGCTTTATGAAGAAGAGGTCATGTAATGTCCAGGACCTGGCACTTCAAGAAGTGTCTCTGCTATGCTATGTGTGCCCTGCTGCTATGTTTATGGCTGCTCTATTCCTCAAGTCAGTCCTCTGCAGAGTTTCTCCTTGCCTGTAGTGGAGAGTGTTTGGACTTTGGCCAGAGTGTGTTGAGTTTTCACTGGGTGTGGTTTGGTCTGCTTGCTTAAAGAGACCTGATGTTATTTCCACTAGAATTGAAGGTTTGCAGAACCCTGTGGTCAGTAGACATGGCTCATATGGGGGTTTGTGTTGGTCTTTTGGGGCCTGCTGTGCTGGTCCTTATGCACACTTGCCTGAAAAAAGCAGTACCAGCAGAGCACAAGGGGTGGGACTTGGTGTAAGCAGGTTAGGCTGCCAATGTTGGCACTGTGTTGTTTACTGAAATTAGTTTATGCTGAGGGGAGGAGGAGGGAAATAGCACCAGCCATCTCCTTTGTCTCTGGAGAGTGGAGTCTGTGCTTGTTGCTCTCAGGGAAGCCCTTCCAGAGGAGTGAATAATTTCCCCTCATGCATCCTAGGCATTTTTCAGATCATTGTTTTTATACTGTCTGTCTTTGGTTTGCTTGCCTGCCTGGAGCAGCACAGTACACTTTAGGCTCTATCTCATCCAAGGTGGCTGACTTTTAAAACTCCAAACTTTAGGCACCTGGTGTGGTGAGGACCTGAGCTGGTCTTCTGGGAGTGTCTCCATGCACTGGGACTGATGCAGGTTTGACCCAGAAGAGGAGTCATGTCAGAGTGCAGGGGCATGGGGCTTGGAGCAAAGCAGGTTAAATAACCAGTGTCTTGGCTAGCTGCACTCAGCAGGTGCCTCTGCACCTGTGCTGAGGGGGTGAGAGGGTGAGGGTTATGGTGCCCATCAGCTCTTTTGCCCTGGAGAGGCAATGCCACTTCTCCCAGATGCACTCCAAAAAGAGGGAACAGTCTCTCTTTGTGAATGTTAGGTGATCCTTAGATTGTACTGTCTGGCCCCCAGGTTACTTTGCCTACCTTTTCTCTAGGAGCAGGGGAACACCCTTAGGGCTCTATCCCAGCCATGCCACGGACCTCTAAAACTTCAGTCTTTAAGCCTTGTTGGTTGCAAAAACTCATGAAAATCAGCCCCTCTGGTTTTCTCAGCCAATGGCTTTGGGGGAGTGCTCTTGCACGATCCCCTGTGCTCTCCTCTTTCTCTCTTGCCTTTCTCCACAACCAAGGCTCCCTCCCTCTGCAGCATTTTTTAAAAAAGATTTTATTCATTTATGAGAGAGAGAGAGGGAGAGGGAGAGAGAGAGAGAGAATGAGCAGGGGGAAGGGCACAGAGAGAAAGAGAGAGAAGGGAGCCTGATGTAGGGCTGGATCCCAGGACCCTGAGATCGTGACTTGAGCTGAAGGCAGATGTTTAACCAACTGAGTCACCCAGGTGCCCCCCTCCCCATCATTCTTGATACCGTTTCTCCCTCAAACCACATCTCTGCACTTCCTACCTTCCTCGATGTGGCCTCTTCTATCCCTCTAGTTGTGCAGTGTCATCAGTCCTCAGGTTGATTTCTTTGCAGTATAAAACTTTTAAACAATAAGTCAAATACTATAATGTCTCCATCTTAAGTATATACACTAATATTATTATTAATATATACCTTATAGGGAATATATATAGTACATCAATGTTTATTTATTTATGACCCAAGTTTCTCTAAGCAGAGCTATAAATAAGTTATTTTCCATTTCATTTGATGCCATAATTTTAGGTGCTATTTTATATTAATGCTGCAGTTCATTAAATTTGCCTTTAACAATCTAAGGTTCTCCTATTTTAGTGCTATGTGACAGAATTAGACTTCTAGCCCCAGGGTATTGAAAGGTGACAGCAAGATTCTGTTGCATTTTTGCAATTTATTAAGTGTGTTTGGAAAAAAGATACCAGATGCTTAGATTAAGAACACTTGGGCTTTTCTAAGTTCTTTGTAGTCCTAATGAAAAAAAAAAGAAGAAATCTATGTATTAGTGTAGAAAATTCAACCTCCCAAGTGTTTTTATAATTTTCTTTTTTTGAGTAACAAAAATTTTATAGAGATAAAGGTTATTACATTGATCTGAATTTGGTCAGGTAAATCAGATACTTATGCAAATGAAGTCCTATTTTTCAGATTTTTAAATTATTATCTAATTGTTAATCTTTGTGATTGAAAAATGATTTCCAAATTAATGATCAAAAGGTCAGGGTTTCCCTGGAGGGCCCAGGGGACATAGCATCAAAACAGAGAATTACTCTCAGGCCTTAAAGCTGAATAGAATTTTCTCTGCTGGATTTAGGACTTCTTTGGGAGGTGTGACCTCTTTGTGTCTTCCAGTTTCTCCATTTTGAAATGGGAATATCTATCCTATGTTTCACCACTGTATTTTGGAAGAGGATAGCTTGATTTTTACATTTCACAGTTCACAAATGGAGAGAAATTTTGCTTCAGGATGTGCAATACCCAGAATCTCACCCATAACTGACTCAGATGATATAGATGAGCAGATGTGGAGTTCTTTGTTTTGATATTTAGATGAGATTTTGGATTTAGAGTTAATAATAGAATGGTTTAAGACTTTAGAGGTGTTGAGATGGGGTAAGTGTATTTTGCTTATAGGATAGACATAAATTTGGGGGGACTAGGGGTGGCCTATACTGGGTTGAATGGTGTCCCTCCAAATTCATGTCCACCCAGAATCTCAGAATATGATCTTACTTGGAAATAGGGTTTTTACAGATGGGGTCATACTGAATTAGGATGGACTCAAAGTCCCATGACTGGCATTCTTATAAAAAAATGACCATGTAAAGACATAGATACACATATACACATAGAGAAGAAGGTCCTGTGAAGATGGACGTGGAGATTGGAGGGAAACATCTGTAAGCCAGGGAATGCCAAGGATTCCTGGAAACCGCCAGAAGCAGGAAGAGGCAAAGAAGAATTCTTCCCTAGTGTCTTCAGAGGGAGCCTAGCCTTGCTGATACTTTAATTTTAGACTTTTAGACTCCATAACCTTGAAAGAATAAATTTTTCTTATTTTAAGTCACCCAAGTTTGTGGTACTTTATCATGGCAGCCCTTGGGAACTAATGTGATTTTATACTCAGATATGTCAGGAATGATCCCGTAAACACATGTTGGAGCTCCTAGTCCTTTTAGAACACATAGATATAAGACAATAATGCACTTACATACCAAATACAGCATAGATGACTAAATTCATACTATAATATTCTAGCAAGTTACTAGGTTTATGTATAAATTTTATATACTTTCCACTATTTAAGGAATTGTGTTATTATAAAATAGTACTTTTTTAGGGACCCAAGACCTAATTCAAAAGAATTTCCCCAAGGATCTCTACCAAATATATTATCATCAGGTAACCCCTAAAGGTGGCCTCAGGTGTCTCCCCTAAGTATGCCTAAATGTATCTTATTAATTTGCTGCTTCTAAGTTCACTAAATACTAATAATTTTCTGTTATATTTTCATATAGCCTGTGCATTATCATGTATAATTTATCCATAAAGCAAAAACACTTACAACTGAAATCTGAAAAGAGTAAAGGAAAGAAGTATATATATGAATAGGACAGATGTAGTTGAATATTTCTTATAAGCAGAAACTATTGTGGAGCAGATATGATTAAAAATTTCTTTTGAATAGGACTCTGGGATCATGGCTTGAGCTGAAGACAGACACGCAACCAGCTGAACCACCCAGGAACCCTAAATAAAATCTTTTAAAAAATTTCTTTTAATGATACTATCAAGCTAACCAACCAACAAAAGTTAAGTGTGAGAGAGCTCATTCTTCCTTTTTTCTGCTTGGTGTTTTGAGATAATTGTCATCTCACTTCAGGACTTATCAGAGGCATTGTTTCTTCCAGGATGTTATCCTTGAATTCCAAGTGTAGATGTTTGTCCCTCAGCTAGTGGCTAGCTCCTTAGTGCTTTTTCAAATTTCTTTTTGTAGTGTAATCATGTGTTTATGTGATTGTCTTCTCTATTTGACTATCAGCCCCTACGAAAGTTCACTGGACTAGCTGGGTTGTGTTTTTTTCCCCCAGGACTGAACATTCTTTATCTTTAAAAACAGCTTTGAGGAAAATATCCACTAGTGCAATTGCTGGGTCATAGGGTAGCTCTGTTTTCAACTTTTTGAGCAACCTCCAACTTGTTTTCCAGAGTGGCTGCACCAGCTTGCATTCCCACCAACAGTGTAGGAGGGTTCCCCTTTCTCTGCATCCTTGCCAACATCTGTCCTTTCCTGACTTGTTAATTTTAGCCATTCTGACTGGTGTGAGGTGGTATCGCATTGTGGTTTTGATTTGGATTTCCCTGATGCCGAGTGATGTTGAGCACTTTTTCATGTCTGTTGGCCATTTGCATGTCTTTTTTGCAGAAATGTCTCTTCATATCTCCTGCCCATTTCTTGATTGGATTCTTTGTTCTTTGGGTGTTGAGTTTGATAAGTTCTTTATAGATTTTGGATACTAGCCCTTTATCTGGTAAGACATTTGCAAATATCTTCTCCTATTCTGTTGGTTGTCTTTTGGTTTTATCTTGATGAAGTCCCAATAGTTCATTTTTGCCTTTGTTTCTCTTGCCTTTGGCGATGTTTCTAGGAAGAAGTTGCTGTGGCTGAGGTCAAAGAGGTTGCTGCCTGTGTTCTCCTCTAGGATTTTGATGGATTCCTGTCTCACATTTAGGTCTTTCATCCATTTTGAGTCTATTTTTGTGTATGGTGTAAGGAAATGGTCCAGTTTCATTCTTCTGCATGTGGCTGTCCAATTTCCCCAACACCATTTGTTGAAGAGACTGTCTTTTTTCCATTGGGTATTCTTTCCTGCTCTGTCAAAGATTAGTTGACCATAGAGTTGAGAGTCCAAGGGTCCATTTCTGAGTTCTCTATTCTGTTGCCTTAATCCATGTGTCTGTTTTTGTACCAGTACCATACTGTCTTGATGATTACAGCCTTGTAATAGAGCTTCAATTCTGGCATTGTGATGCCACCATCTTTGTTTTTCTTTTTCAACATTCCTTTGGGTATTTGGGGTCTTTTCTGGTTCCATACAAATTTTAGGATTATTTGTTCCAGCTCTGTGAAAAAAGTTGATGGCATTTTGATAGGGATTGCATTGAATGTGTAGATTGCTCTAGGTAACATTGGCATCTTCACAATATTTGTTCTTCCAATCCATGAGCATGGGACATTTTTCCATTTCTTTGTGCTTTCCTCAATTTCTTTCATGAGTATTCTATAGTTTTCTGAGTACAGATCCTTTGCCTCTTTGGTTAGGTTTATTCCTAGATATCTTATGGTTTTGGGTGTAATTGTAAATGGGATCGACTCCTTAATTTCTCTTTCTTCTGTCTTGTTGGTGTATAGAAATGCAACTGATTTCTGTGCATTGATTTTATATCCTGCCACTTTATTGAATTCCTATATGAGTTCTAGCAGTTTTGAGGTGGAGTCTTTTGGGTTTTCCACATAAAGTATCATATCATATGCAAGCAGTGAGAGTTTGACTTCTTTGCCAATTCGGATCAGATGCCTTTTATTTCTTTTTGTTGTCTGATTGCTGAGGCTAGGACTTCTAGTACTATGTTGAACAGCAGTGGTGATAGTGGACATCCCTGCCATGTTCCTGACCTTAGGGGAAAAGCTCTCAGTTTTTCCCTATTGAGAATGATATTTGCTGTGGGTTTTTCATAGATGGCCTTTATGATATTGAGGTATGTACCCTCTATTCCTACACTCTGAAGGGTTTTAATCAAGAAAGGATGCTGTGCTTTGTCAAATGCTTTTTCTGCATTTATTGAGAGGATCATATGATTCTTGTCCTTTCTTTTATTAATGTAGTGTATCACATTGATTGATTTGTGATGTTGAACCACCCTTGCTGCCCAGGAATAAATCCCAGTTGGTCGTGGTGAATAATCCTTTTAGTGTACTGTTAGATCCTATTGGCTAGTATTTTGGTGAGAATTTTTACATCCATGTTCACCAGGGATATTGGGCTGTAATTCTCCTTTTTGGTGAGGTCTTTGTCTGGTTTTGGGATCAAGGTAATGGTGGCCTCATAAAAAGAATTTGGAAGTTTTCCTTCCATTTCTATTTTTTGAAACAGCTTCAGAAGAATGGATATTAATTCTTTAAATGTTTGGTAGAATTCCCCTGGGAAGCCATCTGGCCCTGGGCTCTTGTTTGTTGGGAGATTTTTTGATTACTGCTTTAATTTCCTTGCTGATATGGGTCTGTTCAGGTTTTCTATTTCTTCCTGGTTCAGTTTTGGTAGTTTATATGTCTCTAGGAATGCACCCATTTCTTCCAGATTGTCTAATTTGTTGGCATATAGTTGCTCGTAATATGTTCTTATAATTGTTTGTATTTTTCGGTGTTGGTTGTGAACTCTCCTCTTTCATTCATGATTTTATTTATTTGGGTCCTTTCTCTTTTCTTTTTGTTAAGTATGGCCAGGGGCTTATAAATCTTATTAATTCTTTCAAAGAACCAGCTCCTAGTTTCGTTGATCTGTTCTACTGTTTTTTTTTTTTTTTTGGTTTCTATTTCATTGATTTCTGCTCTAATCTTTATTAATTCTCTTCTCCTGCTGGGTTTAGGCTTTATTTGCTATTCTTTCTCCAGCTCCTTTAGGTATAAGGTTAGGTTGTGTATTTGAGCCCTTTCTTGTTTCTTGAGAAAGGCTTGTATTGCTATATACTTCCCTCTTAGGACTACCTTTGCTGCATCCCAAAGATTTTCTTCAAAACCTTTGGGATGAACAAAACACCAGTTGTGTTTTAATTTGCATTTGTTTCCATGAATTTTTAAATTCTTCTTTAATTTCCTGGTTGACCCATTCATTCTTTGGTAGGATACTCTTTAGCCTCCATGTATTTGAGTTCTTTCCAACTTTCCTCTTGTGACTGAGTTCCAGTTCCAAAGCATTGGGGTCCAAAAATATGCAGAGAATGATCCCAATCTTTTGGTGCCAGTTGAGACCTGATTTGTGACCCAGGATGTGATCTATTCTGGAAAATGTTCCAAATGCACTAAAGAAGAATGTGTATTCTGTTGCTTTGGGATGGAATGTTCCCAAATGGCTGGAATTTGTAGCAGTTAGATCCAAACAAACAAAACACCAGATGGAATATATCTGTGAAGTCCATCTGGTCCAGTGTGTTATTTAAAGCCCTTATTTCCTTGTTGATCTTTTGCTTAGATGATCTGACCATTGCAGTGAGGGGGGTGTTAAAGTCCCCTACTATTATTGCATTATTGTCAATGTGTTCCCTTGATTTTGTTATTAATTGGCCTATATAATTGGCTGGTCCCATGTAGGGGCATAAATATTTATAATTGTTAGATCTTGTTGGATAGAGCCTTTAAATATGATATAGTGTCCTTCCTCATCTCTTATTACTGTCTTTGGTTTAAAATCTAATTTGTCTGATATAAGGATTGCCACCACAGCTTTCTTTTGATGTCCATTAGCATGATAAGTGGTTTTCCACCCCCTCGCTTTAAATCTGGAGGTGTCTTTGGGTCTAAAATGAGTCTCTTGCAGACAGCATATCAGTGGGTCTTGTTTTTTTACTCTGTGTCTTTTGATTGGGGGCATTTAGCCCATTTACATTCAGAGTAACTATTGAAAGATACAAATGTAGTGATCTGAAGGGGCACCTGCACCCCAATGTTTATAGCAGC
Source organism: Phoca vitulina (assembly GCF_004348235.1). Classification (NCBI taxonomy): domain Eukaryota; kingdom Metazoa; phylum Chordata; class Mammalia; order Carnivora; family Phocidae; genus Phoca; species Phoca vitulina. The sequence continues at coordinate 38,749,087 of NW_022589709.1, read as the reverse complement.
AATGTCCACAATAGCCAAACTATGGAAAGAGCCCAGATGTCCATCAACAGATGAATGGATAAAGAAGATGTGGTATATATACACAATGGAATATTATGCAGCCATCAAAAAAATTGAAATCTTGCCATTTGCAATGACGTGGATGGAACTAGAGGGTATTTGCTAAGCGGAATAAGTCAGTCAGAAAAAGACAATTATATGATCTCACTGATATGTGGAATTTAAAAAAAACAAGGCAGATGATCATAGGGGAAGAGAGGAAAAAATGAGACAAGACGAAATCAGAGAGGGAGACAAACAATAAGAGACTCTTAATCTCAGGAGACAAACTGAGGGTTGCTGGAGTGGAGGGGGGTGGGAGGGATGGGGTGGCTGGGTGATGGACACTGGGGGGTATGTGTTGTGGTGAGTGACGTGAATTGTGTAAGACTCATGAATCACAAACCTGTACCCCTGAAACAAATAATACATTATATGTTAATAATAAAAAAAAGAGGGGGGAAAACACGCCCCCCCCAAAATAAAAACAGCTTTGACAGATTAACTGACATACAGTAAAATGCATATACTTAAAGTGTACAATCTGATAAGTTTTGACATATCCATTGGGCCATCACCAAAACAAGGGAGGAAACATAGCCATCACCCCCACAGGTTTGCTCATGTAGATGGGATTGATGTAAATAAAACTTTAGAAGAGAAAATTGATTCTAGAGAAGTTAAAGAATTCCAGACAAGAATGTTGGTGGGTGAAAGTTTATGTAATTTGTAGCAGTTAGATCCAAACAAACAAAACACCAGGCAGGACACGGGGATAGCTTTGTAAGACTCATTGTGGCTTGTTGAAATCCTTTCGCTGCATCACTTCTGTTCAAGAAATGGTGCCTTGGGTTTAATGTCAACCTTAGTGAGTTTGGAACTCAATAAAAAGCAATAAAAGCCAATACTGTATTTCATTCATTCTAAGTTTATATTTTAATTCCTTGAAATGAAGATGCATCTTGCAATTAGTAGTGTGTCCTAGTTTAATTAGCAATTTCTCCTAATCAGCATATAAAGTAATAGTCTTAATTTTCATTTTGTCTTATATTGTACAAAATATGCTTCTTTGTGGTTAAGTAATCTGAGACAGAATGTCCATTATATTTTCTGTAAGTTAACAGTTTGCTCCTAAGCCATTCATGGTTCTGGTTTTTTGTCTAGTCTCCTGAAGTTTAAATTGTGGGCTTGTTGCCATAGGATGCAAAGAGAGTCAGTTGGAAAGACACAGGAAAATCAAGAACCACTGATGCTAAGATAACCTGATGTACCTATAAGATGTTAGTCTCTCAAAATAAAATTAGAACCATTTTTGGGGCACCTGGGTGGCTCAGTCAGTTAAGTGTGCAACTCTTGATTTTGGCTCAGGGTCCTGAGATCTAGCCTCGCATTGAGCTCCATGCTGAGTGTGGAGTCTGCTTGGGATTCTCTCTCTCCCTCATCTCTGCCCCTCTTCCCACTCTTGTTTGCTTTTTCTAAAACAAACAAACAAAACAACCATTTTTGTAATTTGTACAAGTCATTGTGTAAAGAAAGACTTGTTTCTCGGCCCCACTGAAAATAGGCATATATATGGGACCAGAGAGAAGGACTAATCAAAAGGCAGGAAGGAGAACCTGGAAAATAAATGTTATTACAAGTTTAATCTGGATTCACTCTGTCAAAGTAGAGGTGTAGATCAGAAGTTTTATACTTTTATTATTGTTGAGTTTGTGTGTTTGGGGACACCACTCTCTGGGTATAGTGGTGTGTTGCCTCACAAGTCCCAAACACTGTTAGAATTTACATGAAAACCCAGTGTTTGAGAAATGATATTGATCACATGACTGACAGGCTGTCCTGAGGATGTCAAGATGGAATTTACTGTGTTTTTATTAATCACAATCTGGGTTTTTTTTTTTTTTTTTTTTTTTACTTGCTCTTTAGGATTAGAAAGGCACTGTTTTTGGACATGAAGAGTACATTAATTTCTGAGGATCAGAGTTATGTTAACCAAGGATCTAGGACCAAATTGTTAATGAACAATGAGAAGTATGACTGTCAAGTGGACTAACCTGTTCATGTTGGCACAAGTAAACATTCTCTTATTTTAGGCAGAGCTACATGGGAAACTATAATCAGAAGACACTATTTGTGCCGAGTGCACAAATCAATGGTTGAGGACACCCTCTCTCTGGGATGCTTGTTCAAAAACCAGTCTCTGGTATTTAAGCTGCTTTTACCTGTGGTTCAAAATTTACCACCTCTGTACATTCTATTTCCACAGTCTTTTTTAGACTACTGTATAATTCATTATGTTTCAAGTTGACATAACTTGTCTTGGGTCATGCCTGCCTTAATTGCTGTGTTTATGTACCAAACTCTGTAGTCATATATCACAGACAGTATCTCATCTGAGTTATTATTTTGATTTACTCTTGCATTTGAATAACCATTTCTACTCTGTGCATTTGTGACAGCGTAGGTTTACAGGTTTGTAGGTAAATACTTAATATTTTAATAGTATATCTTTCAGATTATGATCTAATTCTTGAATAGGGAAATACTTTATCATTATCCTCATGCACTATCATAGACATCACATTTCAAGGTGCCTCCAAATATTTCAGGACTTTGGAAGTGTTTCTGGGTTTTGTGTAGGCCATGTGAAAAAGGGGTCAAAACAATGGTTTTGACAGTTTTCTTGAAGCAAGTTTCAGTGTTCACATACAATCAGAGTTGGCTTAAAAGTAAGGTGGATGCATCAAGCCTTTCTTGAATATCCGTGTTTCCTCCATTATAGTCACTCTGACACACTTATTAATCTCTTTATCTTCCTTTTTTGTTTTACTTTTTTCTCCTATCAATAATGAAGAATGATTCTCAATTCATGCAAATGAATATTACTATACAGGTAAGTGTAGCTGACAGTCACTGAATGTTAATTTTATTATTCAGATTTAGCATGTGCATAAATTAAGTTGTGTTGTTCAAGTTTCTTTATATAATTGTTATAAAATGAATAGTTCTTAAGCTAAAGTCATTCTCTTGCTAACTTTGTTTTTACACTTCTTTATAAATATACCTATGAAGATTATTTCCCTTTCCTATCTTTTAGAAAGGAAGAATTATAAGTAGAGAGTTAACAATGGGAAGGATGTGCATTCATTTGCATGAAATTATTGTTAAGGGAAAAATTACTATACAAGTATTGTAATGTTGAGATAGCATGCAGTACATAGTAATTATGTTATTATACTTTAAATCTTCTATTATTGGTCAGAATTGTCAGTTCATAAGAGTAACCTTTGAGGAAAAATGAATTAAAGGAAATGGGTAGAGAGCAGACCAATGAGGACTCTTACTGGAGAGGTAGTAGTATGGTAGAGACTGATGAGCTGTTAACCAAACCATACTTCCTCTTCTTGACCACACTGTTAAACCCCATTTCCCAGTTTCTGTTGCACTCAGCTATAGCCTGAGCATTGGAGATCTATGCATTGTCATGAGAGTAAAAGTGACAAGCTCCATTTCCAGGTTTGACTTGCGGAACTCTGACACAGTCCTCCAACCTCTTCTTACATCATCTTGGCACAGCTCAGCCCAGTGGCCTTGGAAACCACATTTTGGATATATGGAGTCACAGAAAGGAAGGATTCTGACCCCCTGCTTTGCTGTTTACATGAAAATCCTTGCTGCTTGGAAAAAAAAAGTTGGACTTTATATGAACAAGAAATAAACTATTGTGTTTGAGCCATCCTGCATTTTTGAGTTTGTTACTGTAGCTGGTATTACCTTAACTAATATAACTGGAAACAAAGAATTTCTTGATAATCCTTTCATAATTTTTAGTATGCTATTTCTAATCCATCAAAACTGTACATAGCCTTGAAAAGATATCCTTATACTTTTTTTAAAGAAAATTATGGTGTCTGGGTGGCTCAGTTAGTTACGCGTCCAACTCTTGCTTTTGGCTCAGGTCATGATCTCAGGGTTTATAGACTGAGGCCCACTTAAGATTCTCTCTCTCCCTCTCCCACTGCCACTCCCTCTCTCTCTAAAAAAATTTATGAAGGGCTTTATTGCAATGACACAAGCAGTTATTATTAGTAGGGACTCTGTTATTAGTAGGTGACCATAAAAATCAGGAAATCCTTTATATGTAATGGGACTTTAAAATTGTATAGAAACAAAAGTCATAAGTGTTTATTTTTATTGTACACATTGACTCCTAAAGAGAAAAAAAAAACCTCAGACACCATGAGAAGCATGCTGGTATCTTCATTGTTGTTGTTGTGTTTGGATTGTAATGTTTTGTTCATATTCAGCAGTATGTGCAAAATTTCTTTCCTTCCATTTAAGTATGCCAGGCAAGCACAGGATGATGGGGATACAGCCATTTTGAGGCAAGCACATTTTCTGCCTACAAAGACTGAGTTTATCATTAAGAAAATAACCCCATAATTGACTAATTATATGTGATATGTACTATATAGAATTACATAGTATTAAGTGAACATAGTATGAGGGATTCCAGATAAAAAAGAGGGTTGGGATAACAAAAGAAGTCTCCTATGAGAAAGTAACATGGCAGTTGAGAACGAAAGAATGAATATGACCTATCAAGGTAAGTAAGTAAGGGAAGTGGACATGGGACATGCAAGGAATCAGGAAGGTAGAAAATAGAACAGAAATAATGCATTATGAGGGTATAAGGAGAGGCTGCAGAAGGAGATAAGCATTGGATGAAGCAGAGGCTTCCTAAGGTATGTTGAGGAATTGAACTGTATATTAGCAGTAACAGGATACTGTGTGCTTTTAAGCAGATTGACAGAAAGAGATTAATAATTTAAAGTGCTCACTCTGTCTCCAGTGAGGTGAAGGATCTAGAGAAGGGGAACAATAACTCATGGAGTCTAGTTGGGAAGTGAGGTCGGTAGTCCAGCTGAGAGATGATAGGGACTTATACTGGCTGATGGCAGTGTACATGGAGACCTGAGGACCAGTTTCAAAGATCTTTAGGAGAAAGAATTATCAACATCTTGTGATTAATTGTATTTTTGAGGGTGAGATTAAGAGTCAAAGATAATTTCCTGGTTTCTGAGTTTTGTCATTGGGTAGATGACATGATGCTTCACCAAAATAGGGAACACTGGCAAAAAACTGGAGAAAAGATAATGAGTTTATTTTTAGATATATTGAATTTGGACCTATGAAATAGCCAAGTTATCTAATGTGTGTCCATAATTAGGCAGTTGGATTAAGGTTCTGAGATTCAGAAGATAGACCTGGGCTGGAGATAATGTTAGAATTTAATGGATCCTTAGAAATATTTTGTCCATCCCCATTTTAATTTTTTGTTTTTTGGCTTAAAGCAAAAGAAATTTATTATTTTACAGTTGTGGAGGCTATAAGTCTAAAATCAAGGTGTCACCAGAGCCATGCTCCCTCTAAAACCTGGAGACAAGTAGGCTTTTTTGCCTTTCCCAGCTTCTGGGGTCCTCAGGAATTCCTTGGCTTATACCAGCAAACTCCAGTCTCTGTCACTGTCTTTATATGGCTGTTCTCTCCCTTTGTGTTTTTATATTTTCATGTGGTACACCCTGTCTGCACCTCTCTCCTCTTATAAGGATACCAGTCATATTGGATTAAGGACTCACCCTACTCTAGCATGACCTCATCTTGCCTAATCACATCTGCAATTACCCTGTTTCCAAATAAGGTCACATTTTGAGGCACTGGGCAACCCCATTATTGTAGAGATGAAGGAAATTAAACTTGGTGGCATGTATTCATAGAGTGCTTTATTGTTTGCATAGCACTTTATATCATCTCATTTATTCTATACAACTTATCTGAGGAGTTATCATCTCCATATTTGTAATTAAGAAGTCTAAGACTTGAGGTCAACATTTTTAAGGCATCCTACTACTTTGAAGACAATGAACCCTTCTGCAGAGGATTCCAGTGACTTACAAACATAGTGGCAGGTAAAGATATTGTAAGAGTGAGGACAGAGATTGGCTGGTCTAGCAAGGTCATTTGTTTCATGGCCTTTTTATCATAAGGTCTTAGTGAAATTGCTGAGTAGAGAAAGGGCAAAATAATAGAACTTGTTAACCTGCTCTTGAGACTAAGTAACCTCACCTCTAATTCATAGGACATGTCTAATAGGACGTCCAGCCTTCATAGCTACTTTCTCCTTGGTGAAAAGAGATAAGAGGTGTGTTTTAATCTCTTAAGCAGTTTTTTTTTTTTTAAAGATTTTATTTATTTATTTGACAGAGGGAGATAGCAAGAGCAGGAACACAAGCAGGGGGAGCGGGAGAGGGAGAAGCAGGCTTCCTGCCAAGCAGGGAGCCCAATGTGGGACTCAATCCCAGGACCCTGGGATCATGACCTGAGCCAAAGGCTGACGCTTAAAGACTGAGCCACCCAGGCACCCTCTTCAGCAGTTTTGACATAATAACATAAACTAGGTGGCTTATAAATAATAGAAATTTATTTGTTTCCAATAGAGGCTGGGAAGTCCAAGATCAAGATGCTGGCCTACTTGGAGTCTGGTGAAGACCTGCTTCCTGGTTCATAGATGTCATATTCTCTCTATGTCCTTACATTTTGGAGAGTGCAAGGATATTCTCTGGAGAGTCTCTTTGTAAGGGCACTAATCCCATTCATGAGGGCTCCACCTTCAAGACCCAATCACTTTCCAAAATCTCACCTTCAAATACTATCACACTAGGTGTTAAGATTTAGCATATGAATTTTGGGACAGGCGGGGCAGGGGAACTACAAGCATTCAGTCTGTAGCAAGATAGAGACAAGGACAGAAGCTTCCTCCCTTGAGGGTAGAAGACCCAGCTAGCATTCTCTTCTCTGTGATCCAAGGTGAAGACATGAGGAAAGAGAAGGGTTCTTCACCATAACAATGTCTCTAAATTATAGAATCAAGTACTTAACTTCCATATCTAGAAAATGGAATACAGAATGGCATGTCTTTAAACATAAATCTTAGAGGGAAAGGAATGACTCTTTAAAAATATTATAACCAGGAACTGTGGGCTTTTGTCCCTGAAGACCTTAAAAATAGGAAAGTCCTCATACTGCCTCAAGGCAAAGGGATGAGTTGGGGAATACTTTGAGAATTTTTTCTGCCCAGTGATGCTAAGAATGTACAATATTGTGTTGAGATTTACAAGTGTAATATAAACACTGTAATTGCTTATTATCTTTGCTATTTTAAGTGGCTTCCAAGAGAGAAAAATTTTGTACTGTCTGAATAATCTAGAATTTCTAAAATTGTTTTATTTTCTTTGAATATTAGCAACCCTATTTCAGTATTTAAATTTAAAACTCTTGAACTCCTCCAATTGAGAACCATTGGCCTTTGAATGTAAACTAGAATCCATTTTACCCAACAGTAGTGCTGATATTTATATTCTTAAAGAATCATATTTCGGTTTAGATATGTTGAAGAGTCTCCCTAAGGAAAAAAAAAATGGAAGCATCTATACAAAGAAACAGATTTCTTTGAAAAGCTCATGTCATTCAGCAAGTACTAGTTAACTTGAAGAAGCAGCTATTAGCTTCTGAAATTCACTCATACTCAGCATGACTATGGTGTCATCAGAGAGGTATTTGTACAAGATCTTACTGAGAAAGCATTTTTATTGGAAGTTATTAGAGACTCCTCTAGCCTGATTATATGTGTTAAGTCTAATAGTGATTTAACAATTCTAATCTTAGTCACAAGTGAGTGACCATGATATATCAGCAAGTTCTTATATCTTTTGAATCATCAAGGGACATTTGAAATACAGTTTCTCTTGCCACTCCTCTTATATTTAGGAAGAAGAAAACACATTCCATACCAATTAGCCCCAGATAGGGTTCATCACTGGTTCATTGTGTATTTCCCCACAGTTTTTTATCCTAATTTTACTAGAAATGATGGTCCTTAAATAGTAAAACTGTCATTATGTTATATGTGGGTTTAGGAAAACCATCAAAATTAACTTGGCTCTGTTAGATTTCAAGAACTTAGTTACTGTATAATGAAAGGCAAGGGATTTTAGAAAAAATTAAAAACACACCCAAAACTGATATTGTAATTTCTAAGCCTACAGAATGATACTCTTATGAAATACATGATGCTAAAATACTGAAATAGGAAAGAATTGTTAATAGATTTTTTTGAGGTTATTAAAACTATTAAAAATGCAACTAATCAGTTTCAGGATCTGAAGTACTGTTAAAATTGGTATGATGCCAGAAAAAGCATGCCTCTTCTAAAAAGTTCTTTTGGTAAGAATTAAGCAAGTGAATAGAGGCATGAAATTTTTAGTGTAGAGTCTGAAGCTTTGGTAGGCAAAATAATTACTGGATGAGTTTATAGAAATTTGAGATTTTGGCTTAGTTTCCTCCCACCTTCCAGAGCTTCAGATTCTTTAGGTCTAGGGTGGGGCCTGGGACCCAGCCTTTTAAAAAAATGAAGCATCCTTGCATGATCATAATGCAAGTGGACATGGGACTGCTTTAGTATTGATTAAAAGTCGATTTCCTGGCAATGCGGAGAAATCTCAATATCACAGTATTGATTAAAAGAATCCAGGTTGAAATTAGTATGTGCTATATTATACCTTTTTATAAGTTCAAAACAAGCAGAATTGACTTATACCCTGTTAGAAGGCTGAATAATGCTTATCTTTCCTGGGGGACTGTGGATATAAAGGGCATGAGGGGACTTTCTGGGTGTTGTTAATATTTTATTTCTTGATATGTGCTGGTAATGTAAGTGTTTTTATTTGTGAGTAGTGTACCTTCTATATGTATGTGACACTTCATTTAAACTCCAGTTAATTGCCTGAGTGACTGTAATCTTTTTTTTATTATGTTATGTTAATCACCATACATTACATCATTAGTTTTTGATGTAGTGTTCCATGATTCATTATTTGCATATAACACTCAGTGCTCCATGCAGAACGTGTCCTCTTTAATACCCATCACCAGGCTAACCCATCCCCCCACCCCCCTCCCCTCTAGAACCCTCAGTTTGTTTTTCAGAGTCCATCATCTCTCATGGTTCATCTCCCCCTCTGATTTCTCCCCCCTTCATTCTTCCCCTCCTGCTATCTTCTTCTTCTTCTTTTTTTAAACATATAATGTATTATTTGTTTCAGAGGTACAGATTTGTGATTCAACAGTCTTGCACACTTCACAGCACTCACCACAGCACATACCCTCCCCAATGTCTATCACCCAGCTGCCCCATCCCTTCCACCCCCCACCACTCCAGCAACCCTCAGTTTGTTTCCTGAGGTTAAGAATTCCTCATATCAGTGAGGTCATATGATACATGTCTTTCTCTGATTGACTTATTTCCCTCAGCATAACACTCTCCAGTTCTATCCACATCGTTGCAAATGGCAAGATCTCATTCCTTTTGGCTGCATAATATTCCATTGTATGTATATATATATATATATATATATATCTCACATCTTCTTTATCCATTCATCTGTTGATGGACATCTTGGCTCTTTCCACAGTTTGGCTATTGTGGACATTGCTGCTATAAACATCGGGGTGCACGTACCCCTTCGGATCCCTACATTTGTATCTTTGGGGTAAATACCCAGTAGTGCAATTGCTGGATCATATGGTAGTTCTATTTTCAACTTTTTGAAGAACCTCCGTACTGTTTTCCAGAGTGGCTGCACCAGCTTGCCTTCCCACCAACAATGTAGGAGGGTTCCCCTTTCTCTGCATCCCCGCCAACATCTGTTGTTTCCTGACTTGTTAATTTTAGCCATTCTGACTGGTGTGAGGTGATATCTCATTGAGGTTTTGATTTGGATTTCCCTGATGCCAAGCGATGTTGAGCTGAGTGACTATAATCTTATCAGTATCTCAGAACATACACTTCCTTCTGAAAAACAAGTCAATATTTCCAAATAGCTGGGCCACCAACCACGGTCTATGATCAATTAGATTAAATAATAATGCAAACAATAAATTTGGAACTTATCCAAGTGGTGACTGTAAAACTAAACTTCACTTAGAACAATCCAGTGTTATGGTACCACTGCTTTATAACCCTGGTATTTTTATTTAAAGTTGATTTAGGGTGCCTGGGTAGCTCAGTCAGCTAAGCAACTGCCAGTTAAGCAACTGCCTTTGGCTCAGGTCATGATCCCAGGGTCCCGGGATGGAGTCCTACATGGGGCTCCCTGCTCAGCAGGGAGTCTACTTCTCCCTCTGCCCTTCCCCCCCGCTTGTGCTTGCACGCTCTCTCTCTCTTGAAAATAAATAAATAAATAAAATCTTAAAAAAAAATAGAGTATATTTAAAAAAACTGGTTTAAAGATTTCACAAATATTTTTTTTATTTTCAGTTAGCCAACATATAGTACATCATTAGTTTTTGTTGCAGTGTTCAATGATTCATTAGTTGCATATAACACCCAGTGACTTCACGAGTATTGAAAGTGATGCCCTTGTAAGTGTCATTATTTTGTTGTTTTTTGAGTTTTTTTTTTTTTTTTTGCAACATTTGTGATGTGGTCATTTTACTTTGCTGCGCATGCTGTTATGAGTTTCTTTGAATTTTCTAGTTTTTTTTATTAGAAAAGAGTAATTATAAACCATTTATAAAGTCGCATACATTTTCTAATCCTTTTATTTGTTCCTCCTATTTCCTTTGCACCTTAACATGAGAATTGTCTTCCTCATCAGAAATCTGTCAAGGATTCTCATCTCTTTAGTCTCTATGTCATCTTTTTTGTTTACCTAGAGACAGCAGGCACAGTTTGAATCTTTTACGTGTTCAGTGGGACATCCTGAAACCCACTCCTACAGCTTTTGTTGAACTTTTTCCATACACTTGTTTACTTGTGGTGATGTGTAGGTAAAGATTATGGAGATGTCATGTGGATCCTATCTTTAGGGCCATGTACCAGAAAAATCTGGAAATGTAAAGCTGAGGAGCAAGCTGCAATGCTCTGCTTAAAAAGCCCTGTAAACTACCAGGAAACTTGAGTGGAAAGGGTGCAAGAGGTTAGGCACAAGGAAGTGGAAGCCAGAGAAGGTTGATTAGAAAAGAAAACATCTCTTAAGTGGGAAAACCAGAGAAAGTAAAAATGTTCAGCCTGAAGAAGAGAGAATGAATGGGTACATAATAGCTACTTTCAAATATTTTGTGAATGTTATGTAGAAGAGGCATTAATTTTTTCTTCTGCTAAGAAAAAGTAATTAGAAACATTGGTGAAAGTTTAAGGTAGAATAATTTTGATCCAGTATGAGGAAGTTTTTCTTGAAATTAGAAGCATCAAACTGTGAGGAGTAATCTCAGTGTGGTGGTTAAGTGCCCCTGCTGGAAATAGTAAGACATTATTTAGATTACTAGCAGTGAGTGATGTTATGGAGAGAGTTATTACTTAATTAGAGGCTGGACTATATGACATTTGGTGTCCTTTCCAATTCTTAGATTCTGTGATTCCATGAGGAACAGTAGAGATGTAGTTATTAGTTAATGAAAAACAATCACAATCACCCCATTCCCACCCACTCTGACTGTCCCCACAAAAAATCTGACTACACTGCTTACAAGAGGAATCTGGTTAATCACTATAATTTAAAGTGATAAGAATAATACTATTCATGGTAGAATGCAAAAGATAGACAGTAATGATGAGATAAATATTTTTTATTGAGATGTCACAAATAGAAGATAGTATATTCTACTGTAATCATGAATGGTTTTTAAACATTTAATTATAAATGTAAATCTTCCCTCAAACATACCATGTACTCATGATGGCTTTAATAATTGTATTATTTCAATTTACCAAAATTGTCAGCACAAATGACTCAGTGGTATTAAAAGATATTTTGAAGGAGTTATATAGACTCATTTAAAATTCAGATTGGTTGAGACAGAATTTTTCCATAAAAATTCACTGGAGATGGTTATTTTTATGTTGTTCTGATCACAAAGCATGTATTCATTTCCTTTTGTGTTTAGGATGTTGTATTTGGTGTAGATATTTATGATGCTAGTGGGAATTTTAGTTCTCAATTTGTGTTAATGTGAGTCTTCACTAAGAGGAAGGCATAAAAGATCTATAATTGTAAAGACAGTGGTAAATTGTGGAAAATTTTTTTCTATTAAGGGGGACCAGTGAAGCCCGATAGAGTGAGGGTGTATAAATTTCAAGTAATTCTTTTGATTTGATTTGACAAGAAATAAGTATTTGTAAATAGAGCTTGCAGAAATCAAGTAGGCTTATTATTAAGATGATCTTGCCCTTATTCCTTTTCCCACATCATAGTATTTGATTTATTAAAATAAATACCAGGGACTGGGGTTAATCCTAGAAATATTGAGAAACAGGTCATAATTGGTTCATTTCCACCCTCCTCCCACTACACTTTTCTAGGAGCTAAGAGCCCAATGTCCTAACTACTGAATGTGTAGATAAGCCAGACTTGTGACCCATGTTTTGAACCCATTCCCCCAATTACCTGTGGTTTTACTTCCTCAGAAACCTTCTCTCTGAAACTGAGATGATAAATTAGCTCATGTGAAGATACTAAGATGTTCCAGGTACAATTTCTGGTCTTGTGATAAAATTCTAAAATAGATCTTCTTGCATTGATTCATATATTTTTAGATTTGCAGAAGGGGTCATCTTATTTCAAATACTAATTTCATAGATGAGGAACTTGAGGACAGGGAACTTAAATAAGTCAACCTAAATAATCTTTCTGACTTTCTTTCAAGACATTGTCTCCTGATATTCAAATCAGTTAGTGGTCATAGACATGCAAACCCTTTTGACTATAAGATGATACTGTATGTTCACAATTGAGGGAATTGTTTAAAACAAAATCTATTGCTGACTGGAATATGAGGATGTATATAGTCATCTCCCATACTGGTGGAAATTGATATTGTTACAGATGTCTTGAAAGCAATGTGAAATCTATTAAAAGAAAAATATGTATACCTTTGAATAGTAGTCCCCACTTACAATGCTCTAGCCCATAGAAATGAAAGCTTCATTATGTAAGGACCTACTGGCATAGCATTATTTATAGTGACAAAAATCTAGAGAAAAGTTGAATGCCTTTGATAGGAAAATAGTTTGAATAATCCAATAAATTTTAAGCACTAACTCTGTGCCAAGAACTATTTTAGATACTTGGAATATGTTAGTGTACAAACAGTTGAGAGTGGAGCTTACATTATAGGTTGGAGGAGAAAAACCTAAGAAATCCTATAGTGTGACTTAAGTAGGTGTATAGTATGATTAAATGAGACAGTAGTGATGCAGGTGGACAATTTCGCATCTTATGATGGCCTATTTGAGAAGGTGACATTTTAACAAAGAATCGGAAGGGATTGTTCAAAAAATATTCCAGACAGAGGGATCAAGTAGAGCAAATGCCCTGAGGAAGAAACATCTCTGATGGGTTTTGTGCCAGGAACAAAGAGGAGAGGACTAGGAGATACATCAAGCATCAGAGTAGAAGATGACATGAGTCATGAGACTGGATAGTGGTGCCAGTGGAGTGAGACCATCTGGACAACTGGTTACTGGAATTGCTCTTGGAGTACTCAGATATTGAGAATCTGGGGAGAAGTGTAGGAACCAGCAAAGGAGACTGAATAAGAGCAACCTGTGAAGTAGAAGGGAAAACCAAACCAAGTGAAGAAGAAGGAAAACTTGGGGAAAAAAATGAAGAAAATCTAACAAGGAGAAGGAATTGATAAATAGAATTAAATGCCATTGACAGGTTAAGTAGGTTAGGGACTGAGAATTGATTATTGAGGTAATGATGTGGATGTCCTTGGTAACCTAGATGAGAACAATTTTAGAGGAGAGAATGGGGACCAAAGTCTGATGAGAATGAGTCTGTCTTAGTTAGCTTGGGCTGCTCTAACAAAATACTATAAACTGGGTGGCTTAAACAACAAACATTTCTTTCTCATGGTTCTGGAGGCTGGAAGTCTGGGATCAGGGTGCCAGTAGGTTAGGGTTTTGGATAAGGCTGGTTTATAGACAGCCATCTTGCTGTATCCTCACATGGTAGAAAGAGACCTAGCTAGCTCTCTGGCCTCTTATTATAAGGGTGCCAATCCCCAAGGACTCCAATTTCATGATATAATTACATCTCAAAGATTCCACTTTCAAGTACCATTGCATTGGGATTAGGGTTGCAATATATGAATTTTGGGGGAACACCAATATTCAACTCATTGCATTTTGCCCCTGTGTGCCTCCTTCATTTGTGTCCTCGGTGCCAAATACACATATTCCATCCCAGCAGCTCCAAAATCTTAACTCATACCAGCATCAACTCTAAAGTGTAATGTCCAAAGTCATTTAAATATCTAAATCAGATATGAATGAGACTTGAGGTATGATTCATCTTGAAGCAAATTGCTTTCCAGCAGTGAACCTGAGAAATCAAACATGTTACATGCTTCCAAACACAGTGGTGGGCCAGGCATAGGATAGAAATTCCACTCCAAGAAGGAGAAGTAGGAAAGAAGGAAGGAGTGATGGGTCCCAAGCAAGTCCCAAATCTGACAAAACAAGCTCCAGGAGATTTTAAGGCTTGAGAATAATCACCTTTGTTTTTTTAAAATTTAATTTAATTTTATTATGTTATGTTAGTCACCATACAATACATCATTAGTTTTTGATGTTGTGATCCACGATTCATTGTTTTCATATAGCACCCAGTGCTCCATGCAGTACATGCCCTCCTTAATACCCATCACTGGGCTGACCCATCCTCCCACCCCTCTCCCCTCTAAAAGCCTCAGTTTGTTTCTCAGAGTCCATAGTCTCTCATGGTTCATCTCTCCCTCCGATCCCCCCCCCTTCATTTTTCCCTTCTTTCTCCTAATGTCCTCCATGCTGTTCCTTATGTTCCAGAAATAAGTGAAACCATATGATAATTGACTTTCTCTGCTTGACTTATTTCACTTAGCATAAGCTCCTCCAGTCCCATCCATGTTGATGTAAAAGAAGTTGGGTATTCATCCTTTCTGATGGCTGAGTAATATTCCATTGTATATATGGACCACATCTTCTTTATCCATTCATCTATTGAAGGGCATCTCGGCTCTTTCCACAGTTTGGCTATTGTGGACATTGCTGCTATGAACATTGGGGTGCATATGGCTCTTCTTTTCACTACATCTGTGTCTTTGGAGTAAATACCCAGTACTGTAATTGCTGGGTCATAGGATAGCTCTATTTTTAATTTTTGAAGGCACCTCCACACTGTTTCCATATATACAATGGAGTATTACTCAGCCATCAGAAAGGATGAATACCCAACTTCTTTTACATCAACATGGATGGGACTGGAGGAGCTTATGCTAAGTTGGCTGTACCAACTTGCATTCCCACCAACAGTGTAAGAGGGTTCCCCTTTCTCCACAACCTCTCCAACATTCGTTGTTTCTTGCCTGTCAATTTTTGCCATTCTAACTGGTGTAAGGTGGTATCTCAGGTGGTTTTGATTTGAATTTCCCTGATGGCTAATGATGATGAACATTTTTTCATGTGTCTGTTAGCCATTTGTATGTCATCTTCAGAGAAGTGTCTGTTCATGTCTTCTGCCCATTTTTTGACTGGATTATTTGTTTTTTGGGTGTTGAGTTTGAGAAGTTCTTTATAGATCTTGGATATCAGCCCTTTATCTGTAGTGTCATTTGCAAATATCTTCTCCCATCCTGCGGGTTGCCTCTTTGTTTTGTTGACTGTTAACCAACTGAGCCACCCAGGCGCCCCCATGTTTTGTTGACTGTTTCCTTTGCTGTTCAGAAGCTCTTTATCTTGATGAAGTCCCAAAAGTTCATTTTTGCTTTTGTTTCACTAGCCTCTGGAGATGTATCACAAAAGAAGTTGCTGTGGCCGATGTCAAAGAGGTTACTGCCTATGTTCTTTTCTAGGATTTTGATGGATTCCTGTCTCACATTGAGGTCTTTCATCCATTTTGAGTTTATCTTTGTGTATGGTGTTAGAGAATGGTCGAGTTTCATTCTTCTGTATATAGCTGTCCAATTTTCCCAGTACCATTTATTGAAGAGGCTGTCTTTTTTCCATTGAATATTTTTTCCTGCTTTGTCGAAGATTATTTGACCATAGAGTTGAGGGTCCATATCTGGGCTCTGTATTCTGTTCCATTGGTCTAGATTTCTGTTTTTGTGCCAGTTCCATGCTGTTTTGGTGATCACTGCTTTGTAATATAGCTTGAAATCAGGCAACGTGATGCCCCCAGCTTTGTTTTCCTTTTTCAACATTTTCTTGTGATTCAGGGTCATTTCTGATTCCATACAATTTTAGGATTGTTTGTTCCAGCACTTTGAAAAATGTCATTGGAATTTTGATCAGGATGGCATTGAAGGTGTAGATTGCTCTGGGTAGCATAGACATTTTAACAATGTTTATTCTTCCGATCCATGAGCATGGAATGTTTTTCCATCTTTTTGTGTCTTCTTCAATTTCTTTCATGAGTGTTCTGTAGTTCCTAGAGTATAGATCCTTTACCTCTTTGGTTAGGTTTATTCCGAGGTATCTTATGGTTTTTGGTGCTATTGTAAATGGAATCATTTCTCTAATTTCTCTTTCTACAGTTGCATTGTTAGTGTATAAGAAAGCAACTGATTTCTGTGCATTGATTTTGTATCCTGCCTCATTACTGAATTGCTGGATGAGTTCTAGTAATTTGAGGGTGGAGTCTTTTGGGTTTTCCACATAAAGTATCATGTCATCTGCGAAGAGAGAGAGTTTGACTTCTTCTTTGCCAATTTGAATACCTTTTATTTCTTTTTGTTGTCTGACGGCTGTTGCTAGGACTTCTAGTACTATGTTGAACAATAGTGGTGAAAGTAGGTATTCTTGTCATGTTTCGGATCTTAAGGGAAATGCTCTCAGCTTTTTCCCATTGAAGATGATAGTCGATGTGGGTTTTTCACAGATGGATTTTATGAGGAATTTATTGAGGAATGTTCCCTCTATCCCTATACTCTGAAGAGTTTCAATCAGGAAAGGATGCTATATTTTGTGAAATGCTTTTTCTGCATCAATTGAGAGGACCATATGGTTCTTCTCTCTCCTCTTATTAATGTGTTCTATCACATTGATTGATTTGGGAATGTTGAACCACCCTTCCATCCTGGAGATAAATCCCACTTGGTCTTGGTGGATGATCCTTTTAATGTACTGTTGGATACTATTAGCTAGGATTTTGTTGAGAATTTTGGAATCCATATTCATCAGGTATATCTGTCTGAAATTCTCCTTTTTGATGGGGTCTTTGCCTGGTTTGGGAATTAAGGTATTCCTTGGGATTAAGGTAGTCTTGGGAGTTCATAGGTTTCCAGGAAGGCATCAATTTCTTCCAGGTTTCTCAATTTGGCATATAGTTGTTGATAATAATTTCTAATAATTGTTTCTATTTCCTTGGTGTTAGTCATGATCTCTCCCCTTTCATTCAGAATTTTATTAATTTGTGTCCTTACTCTTTTCTTTTGGATAAATCTGGCCAATGGTTTATCGATCTTTTTAATTCTTTCAAAGAAGCAGCTTCTAGTTTTGTTGATCTGATCTTCTGTGTTTCTGGTTTCTAATTCATTGATCTCTGCTCTAATCTTAATTATTTCTCTTCTAATGCGTGGCTTAGGCACCATGTGTTGCTTTTCTCTAGTTCTTTAAGGTGTAGAGTTAGTTGGTGAATTCGGGATTTTTCTATTTTTTTGAGTGAGGCTTGGATGGCTATGTATTTCCCCCTTAGGACCACTTTCGCAGTAGCCCGTAGGTTTTGGACCGATGTGTTTTCGTTCTCATTGATTTCCATGAATTGTTTAAGTTCTTCTCTGATTTCTTGGTTGACCCAAACATTCTTGAGCAGAGTGGTCTTTAGCTTCCAAGTGTTTGAATTTCTGCCAAATTTTTTCTTGTGATTGAGTTCCAGTTTTAGAGCATTGTGGTCTGAGAATATGCAGGGAATAATCTCAATCTTTTGGTATCGATTGAGACCTGATTTGTGACCCAGTATATGGTCTATTCTGGAGAAAGTTCCATGTGCATTCGAGAAGAATGAGTATTCTGTTGTTTTAGGGTGGAATGTTCTGTATATCTCTATGAGGTCCATCTGGTCCAGTGTGTCATTCAAAGCTCTTGTTTCTTTGTTGATTTTCTGCTTAGATGATCTGTCTATTGCTGAGAGTGGAATATTGAGGTCTCCTACAATTAACGTATTGCTGTCAATATGACTCTTTATTTTGGTTAACAGTTGGCTTAGGTAGATGGCTGCTCCCATGTTGGGGGCGTAGATATTTACAATTGTTAGATCTTCTTGTTGGATAGACCCTTTAAGAATGATATAGTGTCCTTCTGTGTCTCTTACTGCAGACTTTAGTTTAAAATCTAATTCGTCTGATATAAGAATTGCTACCCCAGCTTTCTTTTGAGGTCCGTTGGCATGGAAGATGGATCTCCATCCCTTCACTTTCAGTCTGGATGTATCTTTAGGTTCAAAATGAGTGTCTTGTAGACAGCATATGGGTGGGTCCTGTCTTTTGATCTAATCTGCAACCTTGTACCGTTTTATGGGAGCCTTTAGGCCATTCACGTTGAGAGTGATTATTGAAAGATATGAATTTATTGTCATCATGTTGCCTGTGAAGACCTTTTTTTAATAGATTGTCCCTGTAAATTTCTGTTCTATATCGGTCTTGGGGTCTTTCTCCTTTTATAGAATCCCCCTTAATATTTCTTGCAGGGCCGGCTTAGTGGTCATATATTCTTTCAGTTTCTGCTGGTCTTGGAAGCTCTGCATCTCTCCATCCATTCTAAATGACAGCCTTCCTGGCTAGAGTATTCTTGGCTGCCTGTTCTTCTCATTTAGTACCCTGAATGTGTCTTGCCAGGCTTTTCTGGCTTGCCAGGTCTCTGTGGATAGGTCTGACATTATTCTGATGTTCCTCCCTCTGTACGTAATGAATCTCTTCCCCCTCACTGCCCTTAAGATGGTTTTCCTTGGTTCTAAGATTTGCGAGTTTTACTATTACATGCTGGGGTGGTGGCCTGTTTTCCTTGATCTTAGGAGGGGTCCTCTCTGCCTCTAGGACACGAATGTTTGTTTCATTCCGCAGATTAGGGAAGTTCTCAGCTACAATTTGCTCAAATATATCTTCTAGTCTTCTCTCTCTCTCCACCCCCTCAGGGATTCCCAAAATTCTGACATTGGAACGTTTCATCGTGTCACTTATTTCTCTGATTCTATTTTCATGGATTTTGAGTTGTTTTTCCCTGGCCTCCTCTTTTTCCTTCTTGTCTATTAATTGGTCTTCTAGATCACTAATTCGTTCTTCTGCCTTGTTTACCCTAGGTGTTAGATTATCTAGATTAGATTGGCTCTCATTGATAGCATTTTTAAATTCTGCCAATTTAACTTTCATTTCTGCCCTTAGAAACTCTATGTTGCTATTAATCGATTTCTCCATTCTAGGTATTGTCTTCACAATTGCTACCCTGAATTCCATCTCTGACATCTTGGTTATATCTGTGTCCATTTGTAAATCTGTGGCAGAAGGAGTCACAGTCTCTGAGTCTTTCCTATTTTGGGGGTTCCTCCTCCTAGTCATTCTGTTGAGGGGTGGTTGAGGCAATGTATGGAGTCCAAATTATTGACCACAACCCAAGCAAGATGCAACTGTTTTCTAGGGACCTTAAGGTTGCTGGCCTCTTGTTTTCCTAGCCTGTGTTCTGGGGGAGGGGCCTGCCGCGCTCTTACTCAGGCAACCCTGTTTGGGCAGAGTTGCCCTGCCCCCTGTGGCAGGGGATAGGCTCAGTGAAACCCATATTTGGGGGCTTTTGTTCTCTGGGGCTTTCCCCGGCGGCTTTCTGTGTCTCTTCCAAGAGTCAGAACAGAAGAGACCATTTCCAACCTTCTGCCTCAGAGCAGAGAGATCACAGTCTGTTCTTCAATGAGCTCTCCAGGCCACATTATCTCCATTTCTGTCTGTGCTGCTATAAACTGCAGCGTCCTGGGTTGTGCGCCCCTCAGCAGCACTCCCAGTCCTCACCTCCAGGTCAGGGCACGTCTCTGCCCCTTGTGCTTCTAAAACCGCCAGCCACCCCTAGTTTGCACATGTGGCCCCTCCTCTCAGGGTTTCCATCTGGGGGGCTGCCCTATAGTCCTTTCTTCACAGTTACTGGTATGCAAGTCTGTGCCCCATCCCTAGCGTGGGAGGCTTTCGCTTACCTGCGGTGTAGGATTCCAGAGGCCAGGCTCCCTCCCCCTGCTGTTTATCCTCCGATATCTGCCCTCGGAATCATGGCTCCCCAGTTCACACCTTGAAACCAACTGCCTGCGATATTTTGTTTGTAGAGATCCAGATCTATCTTCTTACATCTCAGGCTGATTTCATGGGTGTTGAGAGTGGTCTCGTAGATATCCAGCTCAATTCCGGGGACTGGTTGGAATACGGTCCCCTACTCCTCCACCATCTTTTCCTTTCCTGAGACTCATCCCCTTTGACTTGAAGCTTTGCCTTCAAGATCCACTAGGGTGGCAGTCCTGCTTTTTGGGCCTGCTGTGGTGACCGTCCTGCCCCAGCATGCTTCAGGCAGGGTTCCTTGGCCTCTGCTGAGCAGCTCTGCTCCACTACTTTGGGTCGGGCCCTGTCCTCATGGCTTTGGGCAGAGGTCATCTGGCCTGTGGAAAGTGAGATGATGGTCCTTGCTTTTCTAACTGATGAGGCAGCCCTGATCTCTGAATCTCCTTCAGGGTCATTCTTCCTTTGTTTTGAAGAATTGTGCCTATTTGCAGCTGAACAGCTCTGTGGTTCTGTCCCATAATATCCAAGAAGTCTGATAATTTTCATTCCTTCCCATTCATTTCAATTAAATATATTAAGAGAGCTATATTTACTGACTTGTAGGATATGTAGGAGATCTATATGTACTGACTTCAGGATATATTATGAATGAAATTGTGCATGTTTGGGGTACTTAATGATTCTATTTTAGTATAAATAATGAAAACAAAAATGAATCAAAACTCCCAGCATCATGTATATGCTGGTATATGTACTTATCTATTTATGTATGCCTGTGAAAGTTGCCACACTCTTAGTGCCAGTCACTTGTCATGATAAGGGGGAATGAAAGAATTAATGGGGAAATGGGCATTGTTGGAACAGGATGTTGTTTAGCTTTGTCTTCAAACATTCTTGTATTTATCATTTTGCTTGCCTCAGAGGGCATGAGTTAGAATTAAAATCTGAAGTCCATTTAAAGAGATAAAATAAGGTTAAGCCAAAGAGTTTAGCAATTATCATAGATTTGAGAAATTATTTTATAATCTTGATAAGGAATTACAGCATGTAATTGAGAATTTGCAATAAAACTGGACACTAATAAAATGATTCTTAAATTAGAAGTTTAAATAAGAAAACAAATAGTTTCATATGTATAAATAATAAATCTGAATTGACACAGAAGAAAATGAATACATGTTCTCTCTGTCTCCAATGAGGGAGACTTAGGGGCTGCTCACTTCATCTTGAGATATCACAAAGAGAAAGCCACCAATACCAACATTTCTAGTACAGTTGTAGATCTCTTGCCTATGGACTTTGGAGACTGAACTAACACAAAATTATCTATAGAAAGACTCCTTTTTTAAAAACTATTAAATTTTCATATTATTTAAGAATATATTACCTATCTGTTACTCTTCCTGAGTACTAATGCAGAAAAAGTCCTGTTCAAGATTTCAGGATCTGTGATTGAAATATATGTCCAGAACTAAAAGAATTTTAGAGAATGTACCATTTACCTAACCTGAATGGAGCCACCCCCATTTATGTGGGTGTAGACTGCTCAGGATTTAGAGGTTTTCAGCTTTCTTTAAGTGTCTCTAGGTGACTGACAGGCAACTGAGTCACAAAGATAGGTTGAAGAAGATAGTATGGCTATGTCTGTCATCTTGGAGCACACATACTCCATTGAAGTTTATTTTAAAACACTCTGAAAGTTGAATAAGGCTTTATAGACTGGGCTAAGATTGTTCTATTTTTTTTTAAAAGCCCATGTGGTGTTTTTAATAGGGTGCTGTTGACATTTTGGTGGGCAATTCTTCCTTATAAAGAATGTCCTACATATTTCGAGATGGTTATCATTGTGTACTCCCCTAACCCCCTGCGACTAAATGCACATAGCACCCCAGGTCCATCCCCACTTTTCCACTCCTGGATACTACAACAACTACTTACCTCCATGTTTTAGTGTGTCTGCTAGGAAAAGAGTTCCAGTCTGGGTTATGGGCCCAAAATTAGGGGTAGGTAATAGTGTTATTTTTTTTAGTAATATGTGTTGTTTTACCCAGATCAAACTCAAAATATTGAACAATTAATTTAATTTTGCTTTTGCTGTTGAGGTTTGTGACACTCAGTGACACTTTGTGACTCATCTTTCAAAAGAGACTTGACCTCTTTATTAGGCAAAAGTTCATTGAAAGTGTGAAAGTTTAGGAGCACCTGGGTGGCTCACTCAGTTAAGCGTCTGATTCTTGATTTTGGCTCAGGTCATGATCTCAGGTTTGTGAGATCAAGCCCCACATTGGGCTCTGTGCTCAGTGGGGAGTCTGCTTAAGATTCTCTCTCTCCCTCTGTCCCCCCCAATAAATAAATAAATCTTTAAAAAATGTTAAAGTTTATTACCTTAGCAAAATATTAATTATGTTTATATATTTCTTACACATTTGAAAATGTTCCAACAAGTCATTAAAGGTTGATGGGTTTTCCTGCAGTTAGGCACTCAAAAAAATGTACTGGTTAATTTTTTTTAAAAAAGCTAATATATCAAAGAACTGTTTAAAGAACAGGAAGTGAACTAAATCTATGACCTTTCTGGCACAGTCTTTCCTCCCATCAACAGAGTTTTACATTTATGATATATATAAATAATAAATAATGGTGGGTGACAAACCTAGAGGGAGAAAAAAGCAGGAGGTGAGGCATTCTACAGTACTGCTGTGCATTATCTTCAACACATTTGTTGCATTGTGGTTTTTTGAGGACTAGGCTTCCAGAGTGTTGCTTGCTAATGGATACTAACTAGAAGGTGAGAAATCTCCCTGTCATTTACTGTGGTCAGAGAAGGAAAAGATATTTGTTGAATGGTTGGGCACACATCCCCACTGCAGAACTTGGTTTCAAGCATGAGTTGATATTATTTCTTAAACCAAAAAGTAGGTGGCAGGAGAGGGTATCCTGGAATGAGGAAAGAGCATGACTTTAGGTTCAGCAAAGACCTGTGTTTAAATACCAGTTTTGTTATATATTTACTTTGGGAAAGGTAATAATTCCATGCTAGGTTTTTTCATATATTTCTCCCTCATTTCTTACAAGAGTTAGTGGAGATAATGTCTCTAGAATGCTCACTTTTTTCCCTTTCTTTTCTTTGTCTCCTCTCCTTCCCTTTCCTTCCTTTTCCTTCCAAACATTACACGTTAAATTTCACTGTAATGCATTGATGTATTCCCATACAAGTAACAAAGTTAATAGTGGAAGTAGTAATGATTTTCCACATCAGCTTACGTATTTTTTTTAGAGATACTAAAATAAAATACATGGCAGTGTGTCTCAGCTTGTAGCACTACGAAGCGGACTCAGTTCTCAGGAATGGCTCCCTAGATTAACTTAATTTCTTAGCATCAGTTGCTTCATGTTGTTGTACATATTGATACAATAAGTTTCTCTCTTGAGGAGCTTCTGTAGCAATCATAATAGCTTGTGCAGGGCCATATATAATAACCATTAACAAATAGTGACTTCGGGGTGCCTGGGTGGCTCAGTTGGTTAAGCGGCTGCCTTCGGCTCAGGTCATGATCCCAGGGTCCTGGGATCGAGCCCCACGTCGGGCTCCCTGCTCAGTGGAGAGCCTGCTTCTTCCTCTCCCTCTCCCTGCTGTTCTGCCTACTTGTGCTCTCTCTCTCTCTGTCAAATAAATAAAATCTTTAAAAAACAAAAAAAAAAAACCCAAAAAACCACAAAAACCAAAAAAAAAAAACAAATAGTGACTTCATGGATTGAAAGTAAAAAGAAATAGGGAGGAAACTTAAAACCTTTTCTCTTCTTGAGCCTGCTATCCAGATGTTCTGAGGAAAAAATTCTCTTGTTTGTACTTTGCCATGGGGTCCATCGGATATCCTAGAACTTAGTTCAAAGTATATTATTACCTTTCTGTTTTTATTACTGTTTTTTGAAGTTTAGAGATACTTAGCTTTGAGTCCTTGAGATCACATTAGATCTTGTCAGGCCCATATTGTGCTCTTTCGGGTACAAGATGAATGTTGAATTACCACAGTATCTAAAAAGCAATGAAATTCTGACAAGGAAATTTCAAATCTGCTTATTACTATAAAGCAAATAATGACAAATACACATACATATATATATTTTATACATAAATTTTTACACTAAAGCTGAATCAACTTATTTTCAATAATAATTTTTTGATAAACTTACCGAGAGCAAGTCAGTGTTGTTGAAAGACTGACATGGCAAAGAGAAAGTATATAGTAAAGGGAGAAGGTCCTAAAATATTACTGATATAAGAACATAAGTGCGTGTCAGGAAGCTTCTTTTTATTAAGAAGAACTTATTCCATCTTAAATAGGCGTCATATTTTATGTAAAAATATGGATCTTCTTATTCTGTAACTGTAAATTGATATTTCACATATTTGAGTTTGATATGTATGTATTTTTCCTTCAATGACACCATGCATTCTGTCCCTACTGTCTCTGACTCTATTCATTCAGGATTGGCAGGTAGAGCATCATGTAGTACTATATTATAAACTAGGTGCTTATATTCTAAATAATAGTACTTCCTGAAATTGTCTGCCTTTTAAAAATAAAATAAACTGTACTTGTACTTATCTTTTTAGCAAATGTATTTTATGTTTTAATTATGAAATATTTGCTGAAATTTAGGAAAATTCTTAATGCTTGGAATCAAGTTGACTTGGAAGGTAGAGAAGACCAAATTTTAATAATTGCAGCAAAGGAAATTTTGTAGCAGTAAGTTATGCCTATGACAGCATACTTGCTGCCCCATATCAGGCTAAGGGTGCCATTCATGAATAAGTCATGCCCTACTCATGTTTCTTTTTCATGAAGTGCATGCAAGTTTTATAGAAAAATCAAGTAATGTGCATCTTTTAAGAACCTACAATATGAAAAGGGCAAGCTCCAATATTAGGTGGTGTCTATATCTGTATAGTAAAATTTTTAAGCTCTTTCCATGCTGGGAAAGCAGCATTCAATTTGTTTTAATATGACAACTTTATTCAGCTTTATTTTTTTAATATAACACCTTTATTTATTTTAAAATAAAAATTAATTTTTAATTTTAATTCTAAATAGATTTTATTATTTAGAGAAGGTTTATTTCACAGAAAAATTGAGGGGAGGGTGTAGAGATTTTCCATGTATCCCTGCTTCCACACATGCATAGCTTCCCCCTTTATCAACATCCCCCACCAGAGTGGTGCATTTGTTACCTTTGCTGAACCTGTGTTGACACATTATCATTACCTAAAGACTATAGTTTATATTTGTGTTCACTCTCAACTTGAAGAAAAAATTAATATATATAGCATTTTTCTAGATTTCAATGTGCGTATTACAGAGAGATGAAGTTCACCTGTGTATTTGAACCTGGATATTTTTAAATTTTCCTGGAATTTTCGTCTTTGACCTGTGGGTTATTTAGAAGTGTGTTGCTTAATTTGAAAATATTTAGGGATTATTTCTGATAAATTTCTGTTCCTTATTTTTGGTTTAATTATATCATGGTTGTATTAGTTCCCTATGGTAGCTATGTAATAAATTAAAACAAACTTAATGGCTGAAAACACCATAAGTTTATTATCTTTCAGTTCAGTAGTTGAGAATTATAAAATAGGTCTCACAGGTGAAAATGGATGAATGGATGAAGATGTGAGATATATATAATATATATATATTATGGATGAATATATATGGATGAATATTATATTATATCATATTATATTATCCATACATGGATGAAGGTGTGATATATATATATATATATATATATATATATATATGTATATATATATCATGGATGAATATTATCCATCCATAAAAAGAGTGAAATCTTGGCCTTTGCAATGACCTTCATGGAGCTAGAGAGT
The DNA here is from genome assembly GCF_004348235.1 of Phoca vitulina. NCBI lineage: Eukaryota > Metazoa > Chordata > Mammalia > Carnivora > Phocidae > Phoca > Phoca vitulina. The sequence continues at coordinate 38,722,812 of NW_022589709.1, read as the reverse complement.
GTAATGCTAAGTGAAATGAGTCAGTCAGAGAAAGACAAATACTATATGATTTCATTCATATGTAGAATTTAGGAAGCAAAACAAATGAGCAAAGGAGGAAAAAAAAAAGACAAATCAAGAAACAGACTCTTAACAATAGAGAATAAACTGATGGCTACCAGAGGGGAAGTGGGTGGGTGGGGGGATAGGTTAAATAGATGATGGGGATTAAGGAGTGCCCTTGTGATGAGCCCTGAGTGATGTATGGAAGTGTTGAATCACTATATTGTATACCTGAAAGTAATATTACACTTTATGTTAACTACACTGAGATTGAAATAAAAAATTAATAAAGAAATAAAAAAAACCCAAACTACTTATATTGTGATGAAAGATGTTACTTGAAAAAAGGTTTATACACAGTGTAGTTTCAAGCATTAAGCACATGACTTTTTCTTTTCTTTCTTTCTTTTTTTTTTACAGCTTGCATATTTATTGAGCAAATACTATTAAAATAGCTAAAATAAATCGGGTACTTGTGAGTGCATCAGTAAAGATCACACTCTTACAAAAGCCTGCATTTTCAGCAGTGTTCAACTGCAGCTCTACATAAATGCCAAAGATTCGAAGTACTGTTTTCTTCCTTTACTTATACAGCTGATATACCTATTCTAACAAAGGAGGGAGGAGGAGGAAAATGCACAAGAAACAGTCAGAAGAGGAACAGGGCAGAACAAAGCCTGCTCTGTCAAAGGAGGAGCTAAAAGACAGTTATATAAAAATTGATGTGAGCTTTCAGACTGGCTAACACAACAGCAATCCATGAGTAGATGGTATTCTCTGGTTTTATTTTTGTTTATCCATTTCATTGGGAGCAAGGACAAAAATGTAAAATCGACACCTTCCTGATCAAAACTGCTGAAAAAGAGGGCTCTGCTTTTTTTAAAAAAATTACAAAGACATTTTTTCCAACTTAATTTTTGGGAAAGGTGTAATATTTGTATCCCTACTCAGATGCTTTCATAAAATACAGATATACAGACAATTGATGAACATAAATTACTAGGCTGGTCACATCTAAATGAAAAAAAGAATGGGGACTCTCAGTTTTCAGCTTCTGCAAGAACCTGTGTGAGTGAAAATGCAGGAGTGGGCCAGTTATGTGAGAGGAGCAGAGGGAGTTTGAGTTGTGGAAGACATCGTTGTCAAGAACCAGGCCTGAAGGCCCACCTGTAAGGGTTATAAATGTGAATTCATAGTGTAAAATTCTGAGCGTTTTCACCTGGGTCAGAAAGAGTAAAAACTGGTTTGATGATACCTATTTGCCCACTGTAAATTCTCAAAAGCAAAGCTCAGAGTCCCATAGTTTCTTCTTATACTTGATTTACACTGAAAAAAATCCCATAGATGATACTATGACCTCATCAATGCCCATACACCGTATGTAATACAAATGGAGGTGTTACAGTTAAAAAGAGTAGAGGTGACAGATGCCTGGGGAATGGAGTTCATTGCTGCCAACTGGAGTCAGGGAAGCAGCCTCAGTCTCATCACCCTTCTTGAGGTTCACTTCCTTGGGGACAGGAAGTCTTCCCTTAGGAAGCCTTCCCTCCATTTCCTTATTTGGAAATGGTTCTTGACTGACCCAGAGAGTTCTGGGTAATAAACCATTTTGAGAATCATAACATTCTTGGCCTTGCATCCTCCCTCTCTTAAGTCCAGGGAGACCAATAGACAAAAGCTCTGCTCCCTCTTCACTCTCTTCTCTTTACACCTGAAACACAAATGTGGATGAAAAAGGGTATCATACTAGAAAGGCAGCTGGTGGGGAGGGAGGCACATGACTTTTTCCCTATGTTTCTACATATAAGTTTAAAAACACTTATATCTTAATGAAAGAAGATGTTACTTGAGGGATGGTTTATACACAGTGTAGTTTCAAGCAGTTAAGCTCATGGCTTGTCCAATATGCTTCTACACATAAATTTACCATATCTTGATGAAAGGAAATATTACTGGAAAGATGCATTATACACACTGTTGTTTCAAAATAAATCAAGATGACAGTAAAGCTATATTTTTTTCTGGCGTCTCTAGGGGAGAATCCATTTCCTTGCTCTTTCCAGCTTTTAGAGGCTCTCCATAATCCTTGGCTCATGGGTCTCTTCCTCCATCTTCAGAATCAGCAACGTTGTGTTGAGTCCTCATGTTGCTATCCTTCTGGTTCTCCCTCTTCTATCTTCTCCGACTTTTAAGGACCTTGTAGATAACATTGGGTTCACCTGAAAAATCCAGGTACTGTCTGTATTTTAAGGTCACTAAATTAGCAGTCTTAATTTCATTGGTGACCCCAATTCCTATCTTCCATGTAACCTAATGTATTTACAGGCTTCGGGAGTTAGTACACATCTTTACGAGTCCATTGTTTTGCCTGCCACACTGAGAAAACATACTTTGTGTGATTTCAATCCTTAAAAATTTTTGAGATTTGTTTTATGGCCAGAAATATGGTGGATCTTGTTGAGTGCTCCATGTGTACTTGAAAAGAATGTGTTTTCTGTTTTATTGAGATGGAGGATCAATTAGATCAAGTAGAATATATCCTTACTGACTTTTCTGTCTATTTGTTAATTACCAAGAGAGGAGTGTTGAAATTTCCAACTGAAATTGAGAATTCTCTATTTCCACTTTTAGTTAAACCAGTTTTTGCTTCATATACTTTGAAGCTCCATTTTTAGGTACATAGGTATTTAGGATTATCATGTTCTGTTGGTGAATTAACCATTTTGCCATTATGAAATATTCTTCTTTATATCTGGTAGTATATCTTGTTCTGAAAACTACTTTGTTTGGAAATAAGCTCTAGCTTTCTTATGATTGGTTTCCATCATGTTATTTTATCTGTGTCATTATACTTAAAGTGGATTTCTTGTATGGAGTATATAGTTGGTTTGTCTTTTTAAAACATATAATTTGAGGGGTGCCTGGGTGGCTCAGTTGGTTAAGCATCCGACTCTTGGTTTTTGCTCAGGTCATGATTTCATGGGTCGTGGGATTGAGCCCCCCATTTGGCTCTGCACTCAGTGGGGAGTCTGCTTGAAGATTCTCTCCCTCTGCCCCTCCCCACACGTTCTCTCTTTCTCTCTCTCAGATAAATAAATCTTTAAAAAATATATATATAATTTGACAACTCTGCCTTTAAATTTAGGCTTTTAGGCCATTTGTATTTAATAGAATTTTCTATATGATCACATTGAAATGTATTGTTAAATTTGAAGGTAGACTTCCTTTTTTTTTTTTTAAAGATTTTATTTATTTATTCATGAGAGACACACAGAGAGAGAGGCAGAGGCAGAGGGAGAAGCAGGCTCCCCAAGGAGCAGGGAGCCTGATGCAGGACGTGAACCCAGGACCCCGGGATCATGACCTGAGCCAAAGGCAGATGCCCAACCATCTGAGCCACCCAGGCGCCCCGTAGACTTACTTTTTTAAAGAGCAGTTTTAGATTCCTAACAAAATGGAGCAGAAACTACAGAATCTACATACCTTTGGCATCTCCACCCCAGCTTCCCCCACTATCAACATCCCACACCAGAATGGTGTGTTTACTACAATTGATGAACTTATCCTGACACACCATTATTACCCAAAGTCCATCGTTTATACTGGAGTCACTCCTGGTGCTATAGAGTTTTTGGGTTTGGACAAATGTACAATGACACATATCCACTATTACAGTATACTATAGAATAGTTTTACTGCCCTAAAACTCCTCTTTTCTCTGCACACTCATCTTTTCCTCTCTCCCAGTCTGTGGTAACCACTGATTCTCTCATCATCTCTCTCTACAGTTATGCTTTTTTCAGAATGTCAAATAGTTGTAATCATACAGTATGTAGCCTTTTCACTTAGTAAAATGTATTTAAGGTTCCCCCATGTCATTTCATGACTTGTTGGCTCATTTCTTTTTAGTGCTGAATAAGATTCCTTTGTCTGGATGTACCATAGTTTACTTATCTGTTCACCTACTGAAGGACATCTTGGTTGCTTCCAAGTTTTGGCAATTATGAATAAAGCTACTATAAACATCAGTGTGCAGGTTTTTGTATGGACATAAGTTTTCAGCTCCTTTGGCTAAATACCAATATGCATGATGATTGGATCATATGGTAAGAGTATGTTTAGTTTTGTAAGTAGCTGCCAAACTGTCTTCCAGAGGGACTGTGCAATTTTGCATTTTCACCATCAGTGAATGAGAATTCTTGTTGCTCCACAGCCTTGCTAGCATTTGGTGTTGTCAGTGTTCTGGATTTTGGCCATTCTAATGGATGTGCAGTGATATCTCACTGTTGTTTTAATTTGTATTTCTCTCATGACATATAATGTGGAGCATCTTTTCATATGTTTGTTATCTGTATATCTTCCTTGGTGAGGTGTCTGTTCAGGTCTTGAACCTATTTTTTGTTTGCTGTTGAGTTTTAAAAGTTTGCATATTTTGGATAATAGTCCTTTATCAGATAGGTCTTTGCAAATATTTTCTCCCAGTTTGTAACTTGTCTTCTTGTTCTCTTGACTGTGTCTTTTGCAGAGCAGAAGTTTTAAAATTTAATGAGGTCCAAATTATTATTACTTCCAGGGGTTGTGCCTTTGTGCCTTTTATGTTTTATTTAATGTCATTGCCATATATTTAAAAAGTTCATTAGTTTTTCTTCTGTTTTCCTCAGTAGTTTTATAGTTTTGTGTTTTGCATTTAGGTCCATGATCCATGATGAGTTATTTTTGTGGAAGGTGTAAGGGCTATTTTTTATTTATTCTTTGTTCCATGTTTTCTTTTTTCTACATTTTTTTGAGTTAACTCAAAAGTTAACTAATTTCATCTGTGTTATTGGATTGTAAGCTCTATGTCTCTGTTTTATCTTAGTGGTTGCTCTAGGGTTTAAAATATTAATCTTTAATGTATAATGGAGTACCTTCAAATAATATTATACCTCTTCATGTATAGTGAAAGAACTTTATAATAGGACATTTTCTTTGGTTCTCCTATCCTTTGTGCAATTTTTGTCATATATTTTATTTCGACATTTTATGAACTCTATATGATATATTATTTTTTTCTCTAAAGAGTAAATTATTCTTTAAAGAGATTGAAAAAGCAAGAAAAATAGCTTGTATATCTGTCCCTATAGTCACAGATCTGGTGCTCTTTATTCCTTTGTGTTTCCATATTTTCATCTAGCATCACTTTCTTTCTTTCTGAAGAACTTCCTTCAAGAATTCTAATAGTCCAGATCTAATGGCAATTGAGTCTCCCAACTTTTGTTTGTTTGCAAGTCTTCATTAATTTACCTTCATTTTGGAAGATAGTGTCACTGGGTATAGAATTCTAGTTTTCTTTCAGTATTTTATTTTTCTTTCAGTATTTTAAACATGTTACTCTCTTTACTTCTAGCTTGGAGAGTTTCTAATGAGAAATTTGTTTAATATTCTTGTTTTTGTTACTCTTTAGGTCATGTTCTTCCCCCATCCCTAAATGCTTTTAAGATCATCTCTTTATCACAGGTTTTTAGCAATTAAATTATGATGTGCCTGATTATATATTTCTTTCTGTTTATTACTTTGGGCTACATTGACACTCTTTGGCCTGCTTTTATAATTTTTATCAAATTTGGAAAGTGTGTGGTTACTCTTTCTTTAAATCTGTTCTTTCTTTTTCCCCTTCTTTGTGAGACTGAGATTGCAAATTATTAGACCACTTGCTATTGTCCCACAAGTCACTGATCTCTGTTTATTTACTATCTTTTCCTTTCTTGGCTTCATATGTAATAATTTCTCATGCTGTGTCTTCAGGTTCACAGATCTTTTCTTCACTGTATGATCTGTTAATCTCATCTAGCATATTTTTTTTTTTTAAAGATTTTATTTATTTATCTGACAGAGAGACAGCGAGAGAGGGAATACAAGCAGGGGGAGTGGGAGAGGGAGAAGCAGGCCTCCCGCTGAGCAGGGAGCCCGATGCGGGGCTCAATCCCAGGACCCTGGGATCATGACCTGAGCCGAAGGCAGACGCTTAACGACTGAGCCACCCAGGCGCCCCTCATCTAGCATATTTTTAATCTCATCTAGGACATTGTAGTTTTCATCTCTAGGAGTTCCATTCATTTTTGTTTGTTTTAATTTTGATAATATCTGTTATGTCTCTCCTCATTATGCTCATGTTTTTCTCTATATTCTTTTTTTCTTTTTTTAAATTGAAGTGTAGTTGACATACAACATTATATTAATTTCAGGTGTACAGCATAGTGATACAACATTTATATGCATTATGATGTGATCACTACCATAAATCTAGCTTCTGTCACCATACGAAGTTGTTACATATTATTAACCAATATATTCTCAATACCATACATTGTATCTCTGTCTTATTTATAACTGGAAGTTTATACCTTTTAATCTTCTTTTCCTATTTCACCCATATTCCCTCTGCCCTCCCTCTGGGAACCACCAGATTGTTCTCTGTAGCTATGCATCTATTTCTGCTTTGTTTAATTTATTCCTTTGTTTTGTTTTTAGGTTCCACATAAAAGTGAAATCATATGGTATTGGTCTTTTTCTGTGTGACTTATTTCACTTAGCATAACATATTCTAGGTCCATCTGTATTGTTGCAAATGGCAAGATTTCATTCTTTTTTAATGGCTGAGTAATATTTCATTGTGTGTATGTGTGTATATATATGTGTGTGTGTGTGTGTGTATATATGTGATATATATATGTGATATATATACATCATATATATATATCTCATATCTTTTTATCCATTTATCTATCAGTAGGCACTTAAGTTGCTTCCATATTTTGGCTATTGTAAATAATGCTGTGATAAGCATAGAGGCGCTTACATCTTTTTGAACTAATGTTTTTATTTTCTTTGGATAAAAACTCAGAAGTGGAATTGCTGGGTCACATGGTAGGTCTATTTTTAATTTTTTAAGGAACCTCCATACTGTTTTCCCTAGTGGTTGAACCAATTATATTCCCACCACAAGTGTTCCTTTTTCTTCAAATATTGTTATTTCTTATCTTGTTATTTCTCATCTATTTGATACTACCCATTCTCCCATTCTGGCAGATTTGAGAGGACATCTAATTTTGGTTTTGGTTTGCATTTCCCTGTTGATTAGTCATGTCGAGCATCTTTTTATATGTCTGTTGGCCATCTATATGCTTCTTTGGAGAAATGTCTCTTCAGGTCCCCTGCATATTTTTAAATTGGATTGTGTGGGTTTTTTTTTTTATATTGAGTTGTGTGAGTTCTTTATGTATTTTGGATATTAACTCCCTATCAGTTATATTATTTGCAAATATCTTCTGCTACTTAGTAGGTTGTCTTTTCATTTCGTTGATGGTGTCCTTCACTGTGCAAAACTTCTTGGTTTGATGTAGTCTCATTTGTTTATTTCTCTATATTCTTGAGCAGTTGAGAATATTTATAATAGCTATTTCAAGATCTTTGTTAAGTTTATTATCTTTGTCATTTCTGGATCTGTTTGTATTGATTTTTCTCCTGGTTATGAGTCATATTTTCCAGCTGCTGTATATAACTAATAATTTTGATTTGGTGCCAGATAATCCCTCCCTAACTTCTTGTGAATTTTTTGTTGTAGGGCATAGAATTTTGTTATATTCCTTTTAGTATTAGATTTTAAAAATGTCATGCAGTTAAGTTTTGGGGGGTTCGTTTGATTCTTTTGAAGCTTGCTTTTATGCTTTGTTAGTGAGGTCCAGGGCATCTTTTAGTCCAGGCCTAAATTAGTTTCATTTCTGGGAGATACCCTTCTGAGGATTTTAATTTATCTTACTAGAATTATGATGTCTTTCTATTCTGACTGATGGGAACACAAACATTTCCCAGACCTGTACAGTCTCAGAGAATTATCTACTCTTCTGCGGGTAGAGAGGGGTAGGGTTGGGCCCTGTTACTCTATCATGGTCAGGAATGAGGTCCTATAGGATATTTTTGAATTATGAACTAATTTTCTTCAATGGGTATGTATAATGCTATTCCACTTTTTTATTGGTTGTGTGAGCTTATGTAATTTTTTTCAAAGAATTTGTTCATTTCACCTAAGTCATGAGATTTATTTGTGTAAGATTGTTCATGATATCTCATTATTATTCTTTAATGTCACTAGAATCTGTAATATCTCATCTTTAATTCCCAGTATTGGTGAATGTGGGGCCCAGAGTGCTTAGAACATTTCTCTCAGTTCTCCTCTGCCATGCCCCCAGCCTTCTGCAGGCCCTGTACACCTGTGCCTCAGAGTGAGGTGGGTCTCTCTCATATCTTCTGCTTTTCTCCTAATATCCCTCATCAACAAATTTTTCCAGTTTTATTAAGAAATAATTGACAGTTGGAGTAAATAAGTGGTATGATATATGGCTGTATGAGCTTTTGCAAACTAATTGTTGAATTTTCAGGAATTTTGCAAGCAGTTTTTAAACACAGCCTTTATTTATTTTTTTATTTTGTATAACTCAGTATTTTATTACAAAGCAAACCACTCATTTAACCACTTCCAGAACAAGAAATAGAATATTGCCAACACCCTTTAACACTTATTCATGCTTCATCCCAATCACTGTGTCTGCCCTCCTTACAAATATAACTACTGCCCTGATTTGATGGTGATCAATTTCTTGCTTTTCTTTCTTGTTCCACTTAAGCATATATTTCTAAATACTATAACTTAAAGTTGCATGTTTTTTAACTTTATATAAATGTAATCATACTAAGTATAATTTTTGCCTGACTTATTTTATTCAACATTACATTTATGACATTCATTTATGTCGTTAAATGTAATACTGTAATACTGTTGTAATACTGTAGCGTAATCCACAGTTACATGATATAGAACATTTTCATGTCTCCAAAAATTTATTTCAGGTGGCTTCTGTGGCAATCCCCAACCTGCTAAGAGGTAACCACTCTTTTAATATATTCCACTTTAGAGTAGTTTTCCTGTTCTAGAATATCATATAAGTGAGATTATATATAGTATATATCTGTTTGTGCTGGGCATTATGGTTATGAAATTCATTGTATTATGTGTATCAGTAGTTCATTCCTTTAATGTGTAAGTAATATTTGTATGAATATACTATAATTTGTCCACTCTTCTTTGAATAATATTTGAGTTTTTTCAATTTGTTTGCTATTGTGACTATAGTTGCTATAAATATTCTTTTTTAAAATTTTATTTTATTATGTTAATCACCATACATTACACATCCTTTATTAAGAATTAAACTACAAAAAAAGAAATAATTGACATATATCACTGAATAATATCAAGGTATAAAGTATGATGGTTTGATTTACATGTGTTGTAAAATAATTACCCAATAGTTATCCATCATCTCATATAGATAAAAAGAAAAGAAAGAAGAAAAGGAAAAAGAAAACAATTTTTTTCCTTGAGAACTCTTAGTATTTACTCTCTTAGCAACTTTCCACTATATCATATAGCAGTTGTTAGCTATAGTTATCATGTTGTACATTACATCCCTAGTACGTACTTATCTTATAACTGGAAGTGTGTACCTTCTGATCACTTTTCTCCAATCCCCACTGTCCTGACTTCTTCCACAAATCTGATCTCTTTTTCTATGATTTTTTTTAAAGATTCCATTTATAAGTGAGGTCATACAGTGTTTGTCTTTCTTTCTTTATTTTAAAAAAGATTTTATTTATTCATTTGAGAGAGAGAGAGAGCACAAGCAGGGGGAGAGGCAGAGGGAGAAGCAGGCTTCCTGCTGAGTTGGGAGACCAACATGGGGCTTGATCCCAGGACCTGGAGATGATGACCTGAGCCAAAGGCAGATGCCTAACCATCTGAGCCACCCAAGTGCTTGTCTTTCTCTAACTTATTTCACTTAGCATAATGCCTTTCAGAATCCATGTTGTTGCAAATGGTAGGATTTCTTCATTTTTTTATAGCTAATATTACCTTGTATATATACACACCACATTTTCTTTGTTGATCTATTGGTGGACACTTAGATTTTTTTCATATCTTGGCTGTTGTAAATAATGCTGCAGTGAACATGGGCATGCCAGTATCTTTTCAAGTTTGTGTATCTGTTTCCTTTGGATTTATTCCCAGATGGGACTCATGGACATTTGATGAAGATCTGTGGAAAAGGTGCAGATTCTTTTTGTTTAGTTCTCCCAGGGATTCTAAAGTCTCATGCTATCCCCTACTTGGTGTTTAAAGTTTAGTTAAAATTTCAGCTGTTTTCTTCTCACCTGTGTCTAAGGTGGGGCTTCCCTCCTACTCCCATATCTCTGCCAAAGATGCAAGCAGTCAAGGAGGGTCAGTATTTTCTGGATTATAGCTCATTGGACTTGTTGCATTCTCAGCACACTAATGGACATAAAAACATCTGTGATTTTATAGGTAATCTGTCTTGCTATTGTTAGAATGTAAGTGATGTTCTTCTTGAGTTTCTACATTTTCTTTTACTGTCCATGCTGAAGGTTGCTGCTAATAGAGACCAATGCTGGCACTGAAGAAGAGGAGCAGGGATGACTGGAATGCTTCTGCCCTAGGGGCTAGTTCTCACTGCCAACTGCAACACTGACTCAAGTTCTTACTCCCTGTTTCAAATGGGTAAGTGTTGTATCTGGAGGCTTTTGCAGAGCTTTCCATCCTATGCCCTATAACTTGCTATTTTTTTAAACTTTTTATTTTTTTTATTTTTCATTATGTTCAGTTAGCCAACATACAGTACATCATAAGTTTCTGTTGTAGTGTTCAACGATTCATTAGTTGTGTATAACACCCAGTGCTCATCACAACACATGCCCTCCTTAATACCCAATCACCCGGTAAACCTGCTATTTTAATCATTTTTTTTCTTTTTTTAATTTGAATTCAGTTAGCCAACTTATAGTACATCATTAGTTTCAGATTTAATAATTTTATTTTATGCTCAGAGTTGTTTTCCCCTGTCTATAATTAAGTACCTTTATGACATGAGTGTTACTAAGATGGGTTTAAAAATATGAGTGTGATGTTGAATATATTTATCTATGCTACTTCAACTGTGTTTATGTTTTGTCCTTCATTGCCTTGTGTATTACTAAAAATTAATACTCAAGTGAGGGTTTTGTCTTCCTCACCTTATAGCATATCACTAAGGATGACAATGGCAGATATAAGATTTCTCAGTGTTTGTACTATGATAACCTCATATTCAGAATATTGTAAAGAGGCTTTAGGTCACTTATTCTGGGGTAGATTTATTCTGGTCTTACATCACTCAAAAAATGTAGAGTTTTCTCGAGAGACTCCCAAATATTACTTGTTTCCCTCCTGCAATTCTGCTGAAATGCACTACTGAAAAATCATTGAAAATTTAATTGTTTTCTTATTGTTGTATTTTAGTTAATAAGGAAAAAATAAGCTTGGTTCATGAAGTTTATAAAGCCTACACATTTCCCTTTGTTCTTCATCTTGACTAATTGAATTTTTATGCAATGAATCAGTCACTCAAACCACTTATTCATGACTTTCAGCTCATCCTCCAAATTCATGTCATGAAGTCTCATCTTGTGAATATGTCATCTCCTCCCCATCATCTCTCCATGCCACTATCCTAGTCCGAGCCTGCATGGCTTCTCATTTCACTTTTATTGGCTGCAATGGAAGGCTGCTACATGATTTTGTAGGTTTCAAAAAGACTCTTGTTACTGATATTTCTTTTGGTTTAGCTTTGCATCACAAAGAAGGCAATTTTCAAAAGTTAACTGAAAAGAGCCCACATGAATATCAGCAGCCATTGGTACAAAACCACTTTTAGCTTTAGCTATCATTTACAAAGGAAGTAGTCTAGAGGAATAGCATGTTTTAATAGGCAACTCAGATTTTCAGAAAGCTGTTGACAATAGGCTATTTCCAGACAGAGGCAAGATTAGAAATAGGATTGCTGGAGCATAAACTGTCTGGGACCCTAGAAACCTAGAAGACTGACTTGGACTTAGGAGGACTTTCTCCTTGTGAGTTTCAACATGCTGGTGTACAACTCAGTTAATATGAGCAGGAGCCAGATAGATGTCAGATGTGTTTCCTTCACCCTTCCAGAGCCACTCTCCACCACTCTCTGCTTTGTGCCCTGTACGTACAAAGCACCTTTAGTTCTGCATCAGTGGATTTTCTTAGACTTTAGCTTCTGGTTGGTCATGGCCAATGAGAGATACTGCAGAAGCTCAAAAGGTGACAGCTCAGTGAGGTCAGGTTTTTATTCATCAGATTTGGCCCTGCCACATTGCCAAAGTATTGGCTGTTTCTCTCCTGTGGCCCCTCTTCTGCCTCTTCGGCCACAGGGGTGGTTGCAGCCCCACAATTACTAGCCAAAAGGCACTGTGCCATACCTCAGTGGTTTCTTTTACTCCCACCTGCACTTTCTAAATAGTTCTTCCCTTCAGTTACCTTATTCGAGTGGGTCATCTGTTTTCTGCTGGGACTGTGGCTAATGTAGGTGATACTCAAAATACTCAATAACTTGTAAGCCAAGGGCAACAACTAATTAAAACAGATGCAGCTGTAAACAAGCAGTAAGGCTGCACCAGTATTGTGTAAGTATCCATGCTGGGCATAGAATGTGAAAGAAGTATTTTGTAAGTGATAGTAGGTACCCAGTGTCAAAGTTTACAGTTAAAAAAAAATAAAGTAGGTGTAAGATCTGTAATAACATCTTTCCTATTCTCTTCCCCTGCAATGTACTATCTAAATAGCAGAGAAAGAGAGCCCCGGGAGGGCAACCCCATTACCAAAGTGTGGTGATTACACACTGTCAGCTGAGTTGTGTATCCCTTCCTCTGGATGGAACCCCAGGTGTATTTTTGGCCTACAGCCTTCTTGTGAGGCCAACAAAGTAAGCATTCTAGCCTCTTCCTCCAAATCTTGCTCTTAAATCCACTAATACATCAGATTTATACATACACAGAAACCGTTTTCAAGCACACAGCCTCCTATGATTATAACTACTCGCACCTTCAGCCTAACCCAGTGTCTCTTCCTAGTCCAATGCAATAGTTTTTCTGTGTGATGAGTACTTCCCCTCAGATAGCATCCCTTCCTCTGTGCTGGGGACATGTTCATCATGCCCAGCACCGCTATTGCTATGTCTGCCAACCTTTCCTGGAAACAACCAGGCAAAATCCATCACTGTTCTCTGTGCTCCAAGGCGCTTCTCACTCTGTATTGTGATTAATAGTGCATGTTTCCATCACCATTGCTCGATTTTGATCTCCTTGAAAGCAGGGATCAAATCTTTTCATCTTTATAACCTTAGGGCTTACAACACTGTATGTGATAGACTCGACAAACATCTGTTGAGCTGAATTCATTGAATTCAGTTCCTGCAGGTTTGATGGCGAGCATGTGACAGACCAGGGATTCAAACCCAGTTCTCCTGTGACTCCCGGGTCCACGCTCTGATCCCTGTCACAGGGGGCTGTGGTTCCTCATGCTTTCACAGCAGTAGTTTCTCTAATAGATGCAAGTTTATTTTTGTTAATGTTAGGTTTGCCTCATATCTTAGGAGATTGATGATTTCTTATGTGTCTTCTCAGCTCTGATTTACATGTACATCGATTAGTTTTGTGTTCTTTGTACCACAGATCCAAAAAATAAGAAGAGTTCCAAAACATGCCATTGAAAATAAGAATTTTTTTTTTTTTTTTTTTTACAAGCTCTAATCCGATTCTTTTCTTTCGCGGTAGGGAGCCAGAGCAAAAGGAGAGGCAGAGGTATATAAACTGTTCGCATAATACCACAGAGAGCCTGATGTATAGTAATGGGTCCAGGATCGTAAACGTCTCTCTTGACACTCTTACCACTGTCAGATTATTACTGTGTTCTCAGATTCAGCTGAATGTGTTCAAGGATCTTCTTTGGTCTGAAAGGTCAGCTGCTTTTAGTTGTGCACTGGTAGAATACTAATATGTCCTTATTCAAATTACCTGCTACAGCACTTATTAAATTGATGGCCTTGTGCTCTAATTTAATACTGGTGTCGTTCAGAGGCGGGCTGCTGCAGCACTCTGTGCTGAACTGGGTGATGCTGAGGCAAAGTTCAAGCTGAAACCGTGGTTTGGGGCTGCATTTTCCCACTAAATTAGCAGTCAGATGCGGTGTATAATTAATTAGCACAAACGAGGGAAAGCTTGTCATTTAATAAGCCTTTTTTATTTCCACATTACACAAACAGTGGGAATTGATCCATTAAGTGCCTGGCTATTAATGCTGTTTAATGTATGTCTGGTTGTTAAATTGAGATGTCTAGGTACATACGTCCAGAGTTTAAGAGCTCCTCGTAGTTTGTTCAGTATTTGCTCAGATTTGAAGTCATGTTCCACAGAATCAATAATAGCTTCATTACTGAATTTGAGCCTGATTCAAACATGCATATGGATTTAAACGGAATGTTTCAGTGTGGTCTCAGAAATGAGTTTCCTTATATATGTCTTAAAGTCCAGCTAGTCCCCTCCCCCAGATTTAAATATTGCATTGTGTTTACAGCATTCTCTGCTTCCTTTCTTTTTGATATAATCCTTGCCTGCAATTGCCTAAGGCGGAGAATAACTTTTTCTTCGCGGTGGTATTCAGCATAGTTCATGGAATCATAGTAGGAATGAGCCTTATGAAATCCACAGAATGAGATTTCAGCTGTCCTGCCAAGATGGCTAGAAGGGCACACGGTCTTATCTGCGGCCTGAGTATCATGCAAAGCGTTGGATGTTTGAAACAACACCAACCTCATCTTTTTTTTAAAAATGATTAAGGATGATTCACAGTTTTGTGAACAGGTTATTCATAGTTGGGTGGTGATTAACAAATGTGTTCTTTAGAGTAAGTATCATCACATCTTACATGTACAAATGACAACATTAAATTTTTTTTTTTTTTAGTTAATGCAGACAGGAAAACTAAAATCCTGAATGTGAAATGACTTCAAAAAGGGGGTAATTTGTTTGAACAGTTGATGAGGGTCATTTGCCACATGGAAAAATTACTGTATTTGCCAGTGTCCATCACATTTAAATTAGTGAAGTTAGTCCCTATATGAATTATTAACTATCAAAGAAATTGTGTGTATATGTGTCTTTTTGTGTACACACATATATATGAAAAGGTATCTTGAAGACTCTTAAAAAAGACCACTGAACATAATCATAAAACTATGTCACCATTTCTGATTTTTTTCTTATAAACTGAGAAAACTTTCTACAGGTTTACATAGGGAATATTAAGGCTGTATTATTGTTAAAGGATACCACTAGGGATTATTTTTTCTTATATAATTAGCAGAAATATTTGAGCTGTGAAAATTTTGTACTGAAGAATGATGAATTAAAATGTCTGTGGCATAAAATACTCATGTTTTGGGGCCAGTTCAGATCTGTGTTATTGCACTTACCTTATTCTGCCTTATATTATAGTCAGATGTTTCCATGCTTGTCTCCTGTCTTGACTGAAAGTCCTCTAATGCTGGGGCATGTCTAAGTATGGCATTATACTTTTAATTTTTTATTATTTTGGCACAATAAAAAATGTATAGTGCATTTGTGTGGTACTGAGGGGAAAACTTGTTTAATTGAATGGTCAATTATCTTAAAAAGAAAGTAAGGAAAATATTTCCTCATGCTCAATCCACATAATGCCAAAAAATTAATTTATTGGGCTGGTAAATACATAATTTTGGATCTTCCATTACATTTCCTGCCTGGCCAATTTCTCAAACAGTAACAGAACTACCTTCATGATGTCATTGTCTTTTTCTCAGGGAGAAAGTTTTGTGATTATTTGTTCACTAACAAACTCATTCATTGATTCACTCATTCATTAATTCTCCAACAGTTAATCAGGGTTATTTTATGCCGATAACTCAGTAGTACACAAATACATTGAAAGTTTGTTTTTTTTTTTACCATTTCCCTTTTTATGGTATACACTGCTTTTTCAATGACTTTATTTATCAAATAAAATGCATTTTCATCACCTACTAAACTTGTTAAGCTTTTGTGTTAGAATTAGAGCCAGTCACCAGTACTTCCAGTTCTGCCTCCTTAAAGTTAGGTATATAAAGTATAGATTTGGCAAATGGCTTGTGAGAAGTGTGTGATATGTTACATTGTCTTCTCTCTGGCACTCTGGCCATGGAAACCTGTGTAGAGATAATTGTCAGCCTGAGTCCCTGGGTTTCTACAGTAAATAGAACCTCTTATCCACCTGTTGACCAGGTGGTAAGTTAGAAAGACAATTTGGGTACTAATATTTGGGTATTGTTCACTTCCACTATATAATCTTGCCTATCCTACTCTGTAAGTCATTATAAATATGTTTTCTTCTTGAATGCAATACCTGAAAAGTAAGCGAAGAGAAAGGAACATTTTTAAAATATATATTCAAAACCATTTTGGCTCTATAGAACAAAATTTGGTAGAGTATCCCAATTTTTCATGATTTTTAAGTTTATATATAAAAATAGTAGCCTATGGACTAAAATTTAAGTTATGCTTAAATTTTTTATTTAAGCATATGCTGTGACAATTTTTTATTTTTAATTAACCAACAAAAGAGTACCTTAAAACTTTATAACTCTTCCTAAACCCCAGCAAGACTGTGGTTTACCTAATTGTGTGAATGGCATGTCTAATTTGTAATACTGGGTCAAAGAACAGAATGACAAATCTCATTTTTTTCATTGGTATACTTAATAGAATTTTTGATATACTTGGATAATTTGGATAATTACTGATCTTAAAACAGTTTTTGTCCTAAAAATACAACTCATGAGCAACATTATGTTGAGATATAAATAAAATTTACTTCATGGTAAATTCTGTCGACTTTAACCTTTTCATACTTTTATTATATAGTGTTTATTGATATTAACAATTCTAAATAAAAATTTTCAGGAGTAGTAATATTTAAAAACTCTAGCCTCTTGGTTTTGGCTCTGATTTTTAAATCTCAGTTTAACACAATTATGTTTAAACCTGTCATCTGTAAAAATGTAGGAAATGAATAATAAATGTTAGCTAACTACTGATGGGCTCATGTGAGAATATTTGAGTTCTTTTTTTAAAATATCTTTGGAATAAAGGACAACTTTAATCTGCACATATAAAATAATAAAAATTTAGAGTGAATTTTTAATTAATGAATACTGAATAAGCAAAGGGCAATATGCAAATACTTAAATCTGTTCATTAAATGTCATAGTGGACAATTGTTTGGAAAGTAAATTATAGCAAAAAACCTTTAATTGGGGTTTGGTTTATATTGAGATTTGGAAATAATGAGTTTTTTTATGTTGAATTTTTTAACCAGGCTGACTTTAATACATCTAAATAAGATTTGTGGTTTGGTACTTATTCATTTTATTACTCTATATTGTACGTCTGAATAAACCATGATCTCAATAATAAAGTCAAGCTATATCTTTAAAATGGCTACCAAATTAAGAATCTAGAACATTCTATAAGATTACATCTTTGTTATACTATATTCAACCTCTTAAAACTGATGACTCTCTCATAAATTCCCATTATGTGGTTGAGGATGGTTATATACAGTATTGCCCATTAAAAATAACTTTTTGAGCAGAAAAGTGAGTGGAAACTTAACAGTTATTAACTTAAAAAAAGTATTAGAACATATAAAGCCTACAATGAAGTGTATTACAGTATCTGGGAAGTTATGTGGTTAAAATGGTCAAAAATGTTTCAGTTCTCTATTTGCTCCACAAAATTAACAAGAAATTTCCATATTTTGAGTGAGTATTCTTCTAACCTGCCCAAAGTTTTATGACTTTTTGTATGCTTTGAGTCTCTGATTTTTTTCTAAGACATTTTTTCTTTTTTTCTTTGTTTTTTAATAAAGATTTTATTTAAGATATTTTTTCTAAATAAATTTTGTTAAAAATAGATTTGGTACATCCTCATCTATAATAGAAATAAGAGGAAAATGATTTTAATGCTTAAAAGGAAAAATGGCTAATTAGATTATTGTGGTAAGTGAAATTTGATATAATCATTAATATGATACAAAAGTATACATGAAGATATGCAAAGGTATTCGCAGTATATTGCTAGTAAAAATTAAGTTAAAAATAGTATGGATGACTCTGATCCTATTATAAATACATTTTATGTTAGTTTTTTTTTTTACATATGCATACATACAGTATATGCATGTCTATATCTGTGTACATGCATGTACAAAAGACTGGATGCATGAATAAATAGGAGATGAGACTAAAGATCTTTTTAATTTTATTTTTTTGTTATTTGAATTTCCTTTTTTAAATTTAAAAATATTTTTCCAGCTTTATTGAGATATAATAGACATATTGTATAAGTTTAAGGTGTACAACATGATTTGATACACATATATTGCTAAATGATTATCACAGTAGTGGTAGTTAATACTACAACCTCACATAATTACCGCTGCTTTGTGGTGAGAACATGTAAGGTCTATTCTCTTCATAACATTCAGGTATGTAATACAGTCTTGTTTACTATAGTCACCATGCTGTACTGAATTTTCTTAATTTTGTGAGATGAACAGTGTGTTGTCTTTGTATTGAGTAAAAGGTAGTTTGTTTTATTATTATTTTGTGACCTATCAGAGAACATTGTTAAAGAAAATTTATTTCATTAGAATATCTGGCAACTTTATTACAGTAATAGTTTGAACCTTTAAATAAAGCTTTCATGAAAACTTTTAAGTCATGGTTTAGAAAACATGAAGGAAATGATGTTTTTGCTTTATCTTACTTAAGTATTTTGAAATTGATATTTTGAAGTGACTTAGCTACAGATATGTTGTACAATATACATCAAAACATCAGCCCATTAAGCCTGCTGTCCTGACCTAAGCGATGTTTTTATTGAGAGAAGTATGGTCCTCAAGGTAATTCCCACATAAGGTACTGAAATCAGCATTAAAGGGTTTTGATTTGAGCTGATTAATGTGTATGGCTGAAAGGAGATAATTTTTTTTAAAGTTCTAAATAGTTTTGGTTTGGTTTGGTTTATACTGAGATTTTAAATTTCTGAGAGAAGGGCTGCATTAACAGAGATTCATATGTATCTTTTTTTTTACACATATGAACACACAAAAGAAGAATACAAAAGAGTGACCACATGTATTTTTTAAAAAATACTTTGGCAGGATTTGAAGAAATAATTACTACTGAAATAAAAAGTGCACTCTTGAAAATGTATTTTCTCAGTCACACTGAACCATGAACAATTATTTATATTTCATACTTACTGTGACTACAGGCAAAATAGTTACATAACACATTTTATTCTGGCCATTATATGTATGGTAGATACAACTGCAAAACTCAAAGAATGCAAATATTTTATTTGCTATTCAAAATGATGACATTATTTATAATTTAGTAGTATTTGAAGTGCAAAATTAGACATGCACATTTTTTTTAGGCTACTTGTTTTATTCCCATATGAATTAACTGAACTGTATTTCCCACTAAATATCTTTAGCCTGAAGCCTAGAGTATGGGAAAGTTATTGTGGAAAAACACTTTTGGAATATCCTTGAAACATTCAATCTTGTTGACTCACAGTCTCTTCTATGCTATTTTTGCCAAGAAAAACCCACTGCATTTAGTTTGTTTCGTTATTCTTCTTATTTTCAAAAGCTTTATTAAATTATTCTTCCTTCTTTCCCCATTACAGGTCTTGAAATATATGACCTATAAAATCATTCTCATTGGGAAAGAATTACAGACAATTCATCATCCTTTGAGGATAAGCTCGATTAAAAGGTAAATTTAGGCCT
This sequence comes from Phoca vitulina, assembly GCF_004348235.1. Lineage (NCBI taxonomy): Eukaryota > Metazoa > Chordata > Mammalia > Carnivora > Phocidae > Phoca > Phoca vitulina. Next base: position 38,702,945 of record NW_022589709.1, on the reverse strand, counting down.
CTGGACATCATATAAGTAATCACTACACAATGAAATTGTTGTTCACATCAGAAGTACTGACTGTTACCCATTTTGTATGTTTTTAAGGCAAACTGTCATTGAGAATTAAAAATGTGTTCTTGAATTAAATGAATAAAACATGTATTTTTAACTCATCTATAACACTTCACATATATTTTTAAATAGTTTAAAATAGTTTGAAGTAGGATTTCTGAATTAATCATTGTTTTAAGTAGTTTGGATTAGAGTTTTAAATCCCATATTTCCTGTGAAAAGAGGGAGTAGAAGGCAGAACATTTATATTAGAGTGCTTTACATACTAATCATCTGGAATGGGATATAATAAACTATTTCAAATGTTCTTCCACTTGTAATGATAGGATGTCTTTAGATAATTTTACAGAATTTATTTTATTTTACTAATTGATTGGTATATTCATCATCCAGAGATATATTAGTGAAAGCTGGGTTCTAAATCACTTTCCTATGATAAGCTTTCCAATTAATTCTTCTCACACTGTTTTCCTGGTGACATTTGAACTTCTTTCATTATATAAAACACATCTGGAATGAGACATTGCCGAATAATAATCATGGATGCTAACATGTTAAAGATTGGACCCCTGACATAGTCAAATGTGTTCTGGTTTAAAACAGTGACCTCGACTAATGCTGCTTTAAGTGAACCACATTTAGAAAGAATATACAGGCAGGTCTTTTTTAGCCTGCCTGTCGTGTGGTAGAGTTGGTCAAAAAGAATGAAATCAAATTGCAAACTGTGTCTCCCTTGTTTAATGGAATTAACTATATTCAGTTATATTTTTCCTCCCATCAGCAAATATATTTTCTTTCTTCTTATCTGATATGAAAAATATTACAATAAGTAAATATTTAAAAAGGATTACCTAAAACATATGTTAAATCATGTATTACTTATAATTTACATTTGTATCATAGGGTTACTGAATTTCTTCTGTGGTGTATTTCATAAAAGAGAAGATGCTGATAAGATCCCGTTTAAATGGCTTGCTAATACTAGAAGCAGATCATTTAAAATGGACCTTACATCTTTATAGGATGTTAGAAATGAAGACATTACCTCAAAATGTAGGTAATTATTGCCTCCTCTTTTATCAGTGCTATTTTCTGAGGTATTATCATAAGAGAGCACTTTAGTATTAAGCAGGGCCTTCGAGTGGCAATAAATCAGTCCAACTGAGTCATCATTGTCTAGGGCATCTGAACTACTGCAATGTTGTGGATCCTACTGAGAGTGTGAAATCACTTGACCCTTGGCATTAACCTTTGCTGAATGAATAGACACTGCTTTCCACATCGAGGAACAAAGCAGAAGACTATTGATTAAACACCACATTCACTTGATATTAAATACTGGCTGAACTCACTTCTTGCTTCCAGTTCCAAAGGGAGAAGCCCAGAGAGTTGCTGAGTCTCAAGAGAATGGATGTTTGTAATTCAGAGCAATGTTTTTCCTGGAAAGTACTTTTTTTCTCCTTTGATCAATAACTAGCAGCCATGATCAGCCATGAGTATGTATTGTCAATTCTGACCTGTGTATTTTATCACTGAAGGTGAGAGGTCACAGTGCTGTGACTAATATTTCAGGTCTAAGCATGAATTGTTTCCTGACTTCAATATCTTTTTGAAAGAGCAATTTGTTTTATTTTATTTCTTGCCTTATGAATCATTGTTTAGGCAATTGATTTGTCTGTGTTAGTAAAATACACAATTTTTCTAAAATTCTTGGGTTTTATCACTGTTTTTGCAGATGTTGAATTTTCTAGACCTCCACATTGGAAGAAATTGTGATGAAAAGACATCCTTTGGATTTACAATTTATTTTATTAGGGAAAGAGAAATATTACAGTTAAATAAATTTCTCAGATGAAAGCAAAAGCTTTGGAAGAGAGTGTAGTAATACCTACGAGCATAAAGAGAACAATGAAAGGTATTTTGTAAGGAGTCTAAAGCTAGTTGTCTTTTGAACTATTGCCTGTGCCTATACTATTGACAGTAGTTGGACAGCTCCTGAGTAGATCTACTTTATCCAGAAAGAGAACATGTATTACTGACTGATAAATCAATTCAACTCATGGAACTAGAATTAAATTTAAAAAATTTCAGCCACAAATGAGAAAGTCATTTTTATTTTAAATGTAAATAGTTTTTGTGTGCTTCTATAACTGGAATTATTTTATTGCAGGAAGCAACATAAACAGCTACCTTAGAGAAGGTCTCTCCAAGATTTCATATTATTTTGGACCAAGGATATTGCCTCAGTAAAACTCCTTAGAATAATTGTTTTCATCACTAAGGGTTTGACTGGCTTGTGTGGAGCACCAACCAGAAATTCTAGATCAGCTAGTTGTGAACCTGTCATGGTTGAGCAAAGATCTTTCCTTGCCTGAATAATAGAAAATACTTCCTCTAAGGACATAATGGTGTAATTTAATACACGCACAGTCTCACACGGTTTGCACAATTTTTGAAAAGGAGTATTAGAAGGCTGCGGGAAGTTGATAAAATGAATCATGCTGCTAAACTTAATGGTCAATCCTTTTGATCTGATGCTTTCTATGGGATATGTAGCCCCTGAACTCTTTCTTTAAAAGCTACTGAAGCTTGGAAAAATGTGAACAACATTGAATTTAAACACTATTTTGGTTATGTATTATATATTCCTTTTTTTTTTTTTTCATTACTAAGGACATCCATATAGAAGTCACTTTTATTTCACTCTGATCTGGAGCACAGGTATGCTATATGGACACAAGAACCTTGGCATTTACTTTGACACTTGGGAGTACCTAGGTACAATTTATGTGACTGTAATAATACAGTATCAACTTGTCTTGTGCATGCCAAAGCATATAAAGGCAATTGTTTACAAATACTGACATTTTTAAAGTTATAGTGAATGAAAACATTGAACTAGAATTTGTTGCTTTGAAGTACCAAATAGAGTTTTTTTTTTTAAAATTTTTTTTATTCTGCTGTGCATGCTAGTGAATAAGGTAATTCTGTGACATTTCAGGCACCATCAGCTGGGGCTGTGCCAAGGTCACATGGCAGGTGGTGACAGAGCTGTGATTAGAATCCACACAGCACGTACCGCCGGCCCTTTCGTGATCTTTTGGTGTCTATGTGCGACTTCCAGATGGAAGTTATTTTAAATGAGGTTGGTGAGATAGAATAAAATGATAAATAGTTATAATTTATTATGACAAATACTGGAATTCCATATTTAGAATTGGAAGAAGAAGGGAGATGGAGAGAGAGAGGGAGAGGAAGGAGAAGAAGAAAAAGAGGAAAACATTCCTAGCACAGCCCTACAGATTAAAAAACATGAGAGAGGAACCTCATGTGCTTATGCTAACAGGGGTGAGGAGTTTGTAATTTTTTAAAGCTCAATAAAGTAAGTAGGTTCTCAAAATTTCTACCAGATGAAATCCCCCATCTCTGTTTTTAGAGATAATCTAGAGATAGTTTAGAACACATGTAGGTAAAAGTGAAAAATGAATCTTTTTACTGTATAGAGGAGAGATTGAGGATGGTCACTCGTGAAATGTATTGTTTCTACATTAAAAACTGAAGTCCCTGCGGGGGCTTTTGAAAAGTTGAGGTAGTAGAACTCCAAAAGTATTCTGTCACAGATAGATTATTCAAAATTGATCTCTTCTGAAGAAAAACTTTGACGTGGTTCCCATTTATCTGATCAGTCAAAAGAAACTTTTCAAAAAAAAAAAAATTCTCTGTAACAGTTCCTATCTAAAAAGGACAGTTCTCAAGGTTTCCATGGCCTGAACATAATAGTCTCCAGCCTGGTTGAAATCTTTGTAATGAGAGTCTTTTGTTTCCTTGAATTAGCAGAAGACTTTGAAATTGACTACACATTGTTAAATCTTTGCTTGGGATCTAGTAAAAGCCCATATAGTTTATCTGACATAGTCGAGTTTATCTTTTTACATTTGTCATTCCTCATAAAAGATATCGACCGGAATTTTTGTGACTTTGACCAGCAGAAAACCTTACCTGACATACTCAAGGCTGAAATGCAGCCATCGGAAATGGAAGCACTTCAACCCGGCCCCTGTGGTGAGAACGGCTTCCCGTTAGACAATCTGGTCAGATTCTTTATGGACCCAAAGGGAGGTACATGTGCTGGGCATTGCGTTTATGTTTTTTCTGACCTACCTGCTCCTTAGAGCTGCATTCTAAGACTGCTGCTTGTGTAAAACCTTTCAGAACTATGCATCATTGATCTAGCCATAATCACACTGATCTGTTGGCTTTTCACTAAACTTTACTTAAGTGAAAACTAACCCTCTGCTTCCTCTTTGGGCTTATGATTGACTGTATGTCTTTCGAATGGTGTGAAGATGCTGACTGTGAAACTGGAATACTGCTTTTAAATGTCTTTAAAAGAAGAAAAGAAAAATGTGTCCCCTCAACCACTATAGAGCGAGATAAAAGAAAATAATGACGGTGTGCACTGTGTTGTCAATGATGACCTTTAGGGAATCTTTTTAGAACATCTCCACAGCTTGAAAAGGCTTTTCTCTTTTCTCCCCCCGAATTCATTTATTCTAAATTTATTTTTAAAACAATTTCACAAGGGTAGATTTTAATTCATTGATGCAGTTTTTCACTTAGGCTACACACATGTTAATTGAGAGTCCCTTTATTAATTTCCTGGATAACTGGCAGATGATGCTCCCTGCCTGAGATACAGAACTACGATAGGTGAAGACCTACCATAGGGATAGAAAACAAGGGGCCACAGGATGTGAAAAATTGGTCGGCAGAAAGAAGGAGAACACCAGGAGAATATGGGCATGAGATCTAGTATAGGATGTCATCAGTCCTGCTCTCCGTCCCAACCCCTCCCAAGTCACTTAGGATCTGTGGACTTGATATATGAGGTTAAGCTTTATACACAACACATAGGTAGCAAGATACCAAAAGACATAAAAATATAAACCATTTTAAGTGTCTTTTATGTGGGAAGAGTTGATTTCAGATGCTAAGTTTTCACTATCTGCATTTGTAATTTCATGACACTAGGGTTGTCTGAGTATTTAGTAATATTTATGGTCCTCAGTCATTTCTCCCAGTACATTCCATGCATGCATATAATTTTTCTACAACTAATAACTTATTCTTTTATAAAGAATGGTAATGGGAGTGGGTAATTATCATCTAGTTGCTTAGGACTGTACTTTTGTGTATGCAAGGGCAGACCTCTTGCTCCACCTTTCAAAATAGCATTCCTAATCATCACAGTGCACCCAGAGCTGCTGAATAGGGGCATGTGTGCTGACCCAGATTATTAGCACATCTATCTAGCTGGCAACACTATGAAATACTTTCCATTTTTCACAGTGCACATTTTTATGTGAAAATACACACATACACACACACACACAAGCAGCTTTAATTGAACAGTATAGCTCTGTTTAAGAATTAATGTTTACAATCATGGGCTCCTTTCACATATTATCCTAATTCTATTAGGATATTAGCAATAATAAAAAAGTGTGGCTAAATAAGCAAATATTTGTAAAAAATCTTGGTTTCTTTCACATTTTCTCTAGATTCTTTTTTCTTCCAATTTTATTATAAGGGTTGTCATAAAAAATGCCTTCTGGTTGGGTATAAAAATGATCTAGTTGGCTGCAAATAAAGGCTGATGAGTATCTTCACCATTATCTCCAGGTGGGTTTAGTAAGGTTAGTTGATCATGCAGGAATCAAAACAATGGTTCTAATAGGATTTTTTTTTTTTAAAAAGAGCAGATTGTACGATAATCAACTATAGTTCTTATTAAGGGAAAAAGTTTTATCCCATAATGTAAGGAATGACATCTGATAGAGGAGAATGAAAAGAGAACTTTTAAAGTCTTGCCTGTTAAAAGAACCTGTGACTGACTATAGCAAAGAACTATTCTTCTATTCCTCCAGTGTTCAAGCTATTCCATTTAATGTTGTTTGATTCCATTTATTTTCTGGTTCAGTAAAAAGATTTCTTTTATGACTTTTTAGAATGGTCATGATTCTCAAATCAGGTTACCAAATATTATTAAGTTAGGTAATAACATTATCTATTTAGAATTAATGTGGTGTAATGTCCTTCCTAATTTATAGTATCTATTCCAGAAAATACTTCTGGGATTTATTATTGTCCTGAGTATAAGTGATAAGGAATGTGAAACAGTTCCTGGCAAAGAAATTACCACAAGATACTCAATGCAAAGAAATATCTGATGCTTAACAACATGTTCAAAAAAACCTTAAGTAGAAAAAAAAAATCCTGGGATTTTGTGTGAGAGACCACCTTTAAGATGTGTTTGGGCAGTCCATTTGTTGGATAGAAATTTTAACCTCACTTTCAAATGGCACTCTCATCCACTTGAGTTGTTATTGTATCCACTGAGAGGAACCCTACATTTGATTCTAACTGGTTTCCATCTCTCCCACTAGGCTTTCACTCTATGAGAGGAAGGAGGAGTAGGTTTATCAGTATATTTGAATTCCATTCTCAGAAACTGAATGTTTGTATGTATCTCAGCATTTCTGAAGGGGCCATGAAACTTCAAACAAACTAGACAAAGGGAGCCCCAGAGCATTAAACCTATTTTAAATGTGCAGCTATGACATTGAGACTTTTTTTTTCTTTTTAAAATACCTTCATCATTCTGAGCTAGTTTTATCAAGAGTCCCAGAGTCAATATTAAGTCTCAGTCAAGTAAAGTCTCTTTGTAAAGATACTCACTGTAGGAATAATAGCTTACTACTAACAAAAAATAAAATATAGGTTAAAAATGAAGGTGGCTCTAGTGGAATTTGTTGTCATAAATACAGTTTTAAAGTAAGCTGTGCTTCTTAAGGCATTCTTGGTGTTTGCTGGGGTGAGTTAATTGTTCATCAGTGGTAATGGATCCTTGGTGGATTATTGTTGATGCGGGACACCAGTTTCAATGGTGGTCATGGCTTGGCCCGGGGTCTGGTCTGCTTGCTTGCAGATTAACCAGTGTTCTTTGGTGTACGGGATGAGAAATGTGATGTTGACTTTGGAATGGTGATCAATAGCCTTTGATCTCAGAATCCCTTGTTTTCCTTTTTGCAAGTGATAACTGTCACAAGAAACACTTTTCTCTCTGCAAGAAGGAACATAAAGGATTTGGAGCTAGAGAGGTGTAGATCTCTAATCAGCCAATTTTGCTGTGTAAGTAAAGGCTGGAAAACAAAAAAAGGCAGAAGCATCCCTATTTTATACGTTTACTACTTGGAGAATAGTGTAGACAGGGCTCTGTATTTTAAAGCTTTCGAAACAAAAGAAAACTTCTTTTTAATGAACTCAGTCTTATATGACCAAACATCATTATATTACATCATTACATCATTTGCCTTGGGGTTCCACTTGCAAAGTAGATTATTTAGTTGGGGATTAAATCTTCTAGGATGAAATTCTAATATCAGGCATACTGTCTAATATTAATTTCGAAAAGCAGAGTGAGAAAATACAAATGAGAAATTTGATGTAGAAACCTAGATTGCATGTGAAGCGTCAGATAACTTATAGGACATCTTTATATGGATCTACCTTTAAGAAAATGAATTTACACTAGTACTTTATCCTGGTGTTTGTACTTTGACCCATGTTAAGTGTGCCTATTTCTGTATGATGGTATTAACATTTTATCATCTGTTTCCTATGCAATTTATATTTTATTACACTCTGTTTTCATTTATATCTTATTTAGAATGAACATTTTTCTTCCCTTGAGAATGTACCACTGGCTATTAATGGAATATCCCGAATCATTCTAGAAATCTTAAAAAAATTTTTCATAAATAATTTCATAAAAAGATATGGGAGTCTTTTGACTATAACTCTAGTACTTCCTTTTTTTTTTTTTTTTAAGATTTTATTTATTTGACAAAGATAAAGAACACAAGTAGGCAGAGCAGCAGGCAGAGTAAGAGGGAGAAGCAGACTCCCTGCTGACAAAGGAGCCTGATGTGGGACTCAGTCCCAGGACCCTGGGACCATGACCTGAGCCGAAGGCAGCCGCTTAACTGACTGAGCCACCCAGGCACCTCAACTCTAGTACTTCCTAATTAACCCATGTCTTCAGTACAGCAAAGGATATGCATTGATGTAGGGATTTGTGGTCCAGTTGCAGATCGGATAAATTAAGCCACAGTTTGTTAATGTATGCAGACAATATGTCAAGCACTCAATGGAAATGATACCATTCATTTTTACAATAACCTGGAGGGGAAAGTATTAACTCCATGCTCTTTACTCCATTTGTAGAGGGACAAACTAAGGCTCTAGTTCAAAAATGTTAAGCAACTTTCCCACGAACCCAAAGTTGATAAATGAGAAACCCAGGATAGAATTCTAGAAAAATTACAACCTTAGTCACACTATGCTGGCTTCTCTTCACTTTGTATGATCAAGATGTATGTTCATTTCATACTAAGAGTTTATGTTTATGCTTTATGTTTTCTAATTCTGCATCTAGCAGTGAAAAAGTTACTGGGAAACAGGGTTGAAGAACTTTTCCATTTCTCAGTTTGGAACATGTTTGCTTACTTAGGCTTTTGGTCATGACTGCAGTTTATCTTTTCTTTATTAGAAATGTTTTCTCTGTATCACTCTCAGCTTTCAGTCTGTATCTTATTAGAAAGTAGCTAAATGAATAATCACTAGTGGCTTTTTGATAGTGTACTTCCAAATAATGGGAGATATTTCATTACAGAATGCTAATATGTTAATTTGACATTTATTTTGGTTTTCTTAAAAAAACTTAAAATGATTTTTTAAATATAACAATGTATACCAGTGAACTAATTTGGTTTGAATAATGATATATGCTTTCAAGATAAAGGTAGGAAAAGTAATGGATCTACAGTGAAAACTAGTACTTTTAAACCTGAGTATACTTGCTTAGACCTTGTTTATTTAAATATATTTTCAAGGTACTGATTTTTTTAATTAAAAAAATATTGTTGCATTATTTTTTTCTAATTTTACCACCTAAATAAACAAGCAACATATCACAACGATGATCCGTCATTTCACCCACAAGAGAAAAGTGTTAATTTTAATTAATTCAACAACTGAGCAGTTACTACTATATTTTAGGTATGGATCTGGCACTGGCAATATAATCGTGACCCAAATAGACAAGAAGTCCTGCCCTCAAGAAAATTTATATGACATAAGTAATACTGATAAGCAAAACATATAGTATGGTACACAGAAAGAGAGCTAAAAAAATAAGGAAGGAAAGGGGCTGAGGAAATATGTAGGATGGTCAGTTTTAGATATGGTAACCAAGGAAGGCCTAAATGAGATGGTGTCATTTTTTTTTTTTTTTAAAGATTTTATTTATTTATTTGAGACAGAGAGAATGAGAGAGAGAGAGAGAGAGAGAGCACATGAGAGGGGGGAGGGTCAGAGGGAGAAGCAGGCTCCCTGCTGAGCAGGGAGCCCGATGCGGGACTCGATCCAGGGACTCCAGGATCATGACCTGAGCCGAAGGCAGTCGCTTAACCAATTGAGCCACCCAGGCGCCCTAGAGATGGTGTCATTTGAGTAAAGACTGGAAAGAGGTTAGCTAGAAAATCAAATTTTAGAATGATTTGTCCTGTAAAATGTATTTTATAAGTCAGTGTAGGTGGTCTGTTGTTTACTTGGCATTATGTAACTGTTTATTGATATCAGTATTTAAGTGTCTTGCTGTCAGCCCAATTCTAATAATTTTTTAACTATACTTTGTGTGTGTGTGTGTGTGTGTGTGTTCTTTTGGGCTCCTTTGTCCTTTTACTGATGCCCAGAGAATTTAGAGGTAATTGGTTAATTTTTTTTGAGAAAAGTAGTATCTTTGTCATTCAACTGGTTGGCTGCAGATTATTGAGATGGAAGACAGAATCTGGACTATAGTTTTATTTTCCTATTAAAGAAATGCATAATGCCAGGAGACTAGAGAACTCCCCTTTTCTCCACAGGAGACCATCCTTGAATATCATCTCCTTACTGCAACCAACTGAAAGTCTAAAATTTCCAGGTGATGAGCAGTTCTCTTCATTGATCACTGTAAGATTTTCCATGATTGAGCTACTAAAAGCCAAAACTTATCTGCTCCCTATATATCCAGTGCACAAGGATGGAGAAAAAGCAGATCTGAAATTTGATTGAAAATACTTTAAAGAACAGTGCTATATTTGTGTGGGTGTCAGCTTTAGTCTATATATCCTTTTGAGTGATTCGTTAACATTTGAAGCACTTGAGTTGGTACCGCATGTGCTAGAGCTCAGCCCACCCTTGCGGCTATGACCAGAGCTTCAATTATCTTCATCTCACCACCAACAAAGGATTTATTAATTAAGATAATAGACCTTAGAAATGATTACTCATTTGTGAAATAAGTGATGTTCAAGATACATGTCCTGTCTAGAAATGTTACACACTCATCTCTGCCCTTGCATGAACAGGGTCTGAGAATCTAGTGACTTCTATAGCCTTTCCTTTCTATTTGTTTCCATTTCTCTGCGGAATGGCACTCTAGGTCTAGGATTTTGTCTAGGTGTGTATTTGGACATGTATGGAGAGGCTCTTTGAGTTAATCCAACTCCATAAGCCGAATCCTGTGGCTAGTCTCCAGTGATTCTTCCATGCATGGTATGGTCAGAGTGACTAGAAGGAACAGGAACTAAAACTTCATTGCATTTATAGAAAACGTTATATAGTCACACAATAAAAGACACGTGTGGCAGAATTTGGTTTCAGTCTTGCAAATTTGTAGGAAGTGAACATTTAGGTTATATTTACCTATACCTTTTTGAAGCCAATCCTTAGGAAAAAGAATCTCATAATTGTGGATAACCCTGTTGGTTCAGGTCAGCTCACAGTTACTACAATGAAAAAGTCTCATTTGGAAAGGGGAGAAGGGAAACCTATGGCAGTCACATGTTTTATAGCAATGACTGAGTCACATGTTTTATAGCAATGACCAAGTCTCACATGTTTTATAGTAATCATGCTCAATGACAGCAATGGGGCTTCCTGTCCTAAAAGCTCCTGATGCCGCTTTTTCTCTGTGAGAAGCTATCATCCCCACGTCGTGACGGCCACATCTGATCGGGGCTTTGGAGAGCGCGCCCCATTGGTAGTTGCGCACCACTCCTCCCACTGGCACACCTGTGGAGGCCTGGGGGTTCCATTGCAGAGTGCGTGGTGACGGGCAGTTCTCTCCTAGCTTAATAGTTCGGTTCCCGATAAACTGTGGTAGAAATTCAGGCTGTTTTTACCTGTGAAAATATACCTCTAAAGATCTTGCCTAGATGGAATCTTAAACCTGATAATCTTGACCTTTTCTCCTATTAAGGGCCGCAACCTTGAAGCCAGTTAGAACAATAGGATGCTGGGGCAAGGCCCTTGCTTCCATTGTTCAATAGGACACTCTTAAGGAAATGTGCTGCTTGACAAAGTTTATGACATAATCTTATCTATTTCTAAGCCTACCATTCTTTTGAATAATCCTTTTATTTTAGGACAGTTTTAGATTCATTGAGAAATTATGAAAGTAGTGCAGAGAATCCTCATATAACCCAGTACCCAAGTTTCCCTATTATTAACTTCTTACTTGAGCATGTTACATTTGTTATAGTTAATAAGCTAAATTTGATACATTATCATTAATTAAAGTGCATACTCCATTCAGATTTCCTTTGTTTTCAGGATCTCATCTGGGACACTACGACTCTCCTTAATCCCCATGTTTCCTAGTTTCCTCTCTTCTTGGCTGTGATAGTTTCTCTTCCTAGTTCTTGATGATTTTGACAGCTTTGAGGAGTGCTAGTTAGATAGTTTGTGGAATGTCTCTCAACTAATAGTTTTCTTTTTTCTTTCTTTTCTTTTCTTTTTTCCTTTTCTTTCTTTCTTTCTTTCTTTCTTTCTTTCTTTCTTTCTTTCTTTCTTGAGCAAGAGAGCACAAGTGAGCAAGCAGGGAGGGGCAGAGTCAGAGGGAGAGGGAGAGAGAGAATCTTGAGCAGGCTCCATATCAAGCGTGGAGCCTGACTCGGGACCTAGAGATCATGACCTGAGCGGAAATCAAGAGTCAGAGATTTAACTGACTGAGACACCCAGGTGCTCCACAACTGATAGTTGTCTGTTTCTCTCATGATTAGACTGGTATTATGAATTTTGGGGAGGAAAATCATCTGTTTTTATCACATCTTATCAAGAGTACTTGATACTACTAAAAAATGAGTTATTATTGTTGAAGTTAACTTCACTCACTCAGCTAAGGTGGTGATTGTTAGAATTCTCCATTGTAAACTATCTTTCCTCTCCTTTAGAAAGAAGCTACTATGCACAACCCACACTTAAATAGTAAAGTTATGCCCCACCTTTTTCATAGTGAAGTATCTACGTAAATAATTTGGAATTTTCTGCATTGGAGCTTTGTCTATTCTCCCCTATTTATTAATTAAATCATTTACTTATATGGGTATTTTTAAATTCTTTGTCTTATAATCCAATCTTTACTTATTATGGTGCTTAAATTGTTCCAACTTGGACACTGGGAACTCTAGGTTTATCTTGTGTATTTCTTGCCTCAGTTCTAGAAATAGCCATTTTTTAAAGGACCCCAGGATCCCTTTATTGGATTTTGCTTGGAATTGTGTTGAGCCTATATATCAAGTTGGAAAGAACTGACATATTAATAATATTGTTTTCTTATATATGGACATGGACTATCTCTTCATTTATTAAGATCATATTTGGTTCCATTCATAGCATTTTGTAGTTTTCCTCCTTTAGATCTTGTCATATTTTGTTAGATTTACACCTAAATGTTTTCTTTCTTTCTTTATTTTGGTGCTAATGTAATGGTATTATGCTTTACATTTTAGGTTCCAGTTGTTCATTGCTGGTATATAAAAAAAGCATTTGTCTTTTGTATATTAACTTTGTATCCTGCAACCTTTCTATAATCATTTATTAGTTCCAGGAGTTTTTCTGTTGATTCTTTGGGATTTTCTATATACACAATCATGTCATCTGGGAACAAAGACAGTTTTATTTCTTCCTTTCCAATCTATATATCTTCTATTTTTTTTCTCCTTGGTCTTATTGCATTAGCTAGGATTTCCAATACAATATTAAATAGAGTGGTGGTAGTCACATCCTTGCCTTTCTTCTGACCTTAGAAGGAAACATCTCATTTGTCACCATTAAGTATGATGTTAGCTGTAGGTTAATTATAGATGCTCTTTAACAAGTTGAAGAAGTTCCCTTCTCTTTCTAGTTTGTTGAGGGTTTTTATCTTGAAGTATAGCTTTTTGTTACCTTTATAGGCAAGACAGGAACACTAGAGGGGGCTGAAATGGGACTAGTATCCTTCCACTCTGCTGAGATAAGCTCAAGCGAAGTCTTTTCTCTTAGAAAGGAGATTGTTGTTATATAGAATGCTTTGGGCATATTTCACAGTAATTACTCATCTCTCCCTCTGCCACAACTATGGGAAGATTTTTCTTGGATTTTCACCATAAGAACCTAGTGGGGTCCACAAAATTCATGAGACTCTGGGGGCTCCCTTCAGACTGAGGCCCCCTAGGAGTTTCTCACTTTTACGCTAGTCCACACTCAGGCTCTAGTACTTTGTCCAAATTACCATTTGAGTGTCCTCACCAGTTTATACTCTAGTAGTTCTGTCACAAGAAGGCAGATCTTTTATAACACGCTGGATTTTCCTCTCTTTCCGGATTTTGGAATGGCAGTTTTCACTACAATTTTAGTTCCTTGATGGGTCCAAAAGAGTCATTGACTGGGAGTCCAAGCTTGCTATATATTTTTTTCAAGCATGTTATTTTTAATTGCTTCTATTTGGACTATAGAAACAACTAGTACATATCCAAAGTAAAGAACCTTCAGCCTTTTTAAAAATTAACAAGTCAGGAAATGACAGATGTTGGCGGGGATGCGGAGAAAGGGGAACCCTCCTACACTGTTGGTGGGAATGCAAGCTGGTGCAGCCACTCTGGAAAACAGTATGGAGGTTCCTCAAAAAGTTGAAAATAGAGCTACCATATGATCCAGCAATTGCACTACTGGGTATTTACCCCAAAGATACAAAAGTAGGGACCCGAAAGGCTACGTGCACCCCGATGTTTATAGCAGCAATGTCCACAATAGCCAAACTGTGGAAAGAGCCAAGATGTCCATCAACAGATGAATGGATAAAGAAGATGTGGTATATATATACAATGGAATATTATGCAGCCATCAAAAGGAATAAGATCTTGCCATTTGCAACGACGTGGATGGAACTGGAGGGTATTATGCTGAGCGAAATAAGTCAAACAGAGAAAGACATGTATCATATGACCTCACTGATATGAGGAATTCTTAATCTCAGGAAACAAACTGAGGGTTGCTGGAGTGGGGGGTGGGGTGGGAGGGATGGGGTGACTGGGTGATGGACACTGGGGAGGGTATGTGTTCTGGTAAGCGCTGTGAATTGTGCAAGACTGTTGAATCTCAGATCTGTACCTCTGAAACAAATAATGCAATATATGTTAAGAAAGAAAAAAAGAAGAAGAAGAATGTAGCGGGAGGGGAAGAATGAAGGGGGGGGAAATCGGAGGGGGAGAAGAACCATGAGAGACGATGGACTCTGAAAAACAAACTGAGGGTTCTAGAGGGGAGGGGGTTGGGAGGATGGGTTAGCCTGGTGATGGGTATTGAGGAGGGCACGTTCTGCATGGAGCACTGGGTGTTATGCACAAACAATGAATCATGGAACACTATATCTAAAACTAATGATGTAATGTATGGGGATTAACATAACAATAAAAAAATTAAAAAAAAA
>NW_022589709.1:38686044-38687937 GCF_004348235.1 Phoca vitulina | reverse complement strand
GAACCTTCAGCCTTTTTAGATTTTGCCTTAGGAACTGGGGCTATATTTCAAATCTAAGAAAATGGGAAAATCTATGCTCCCTTCATAATGAGAATTAGCATAATGTAGGTTCTAAGGTCCTAGGATGCAGCAAAACAGGGCTCAAGTTCGGTTGCCACACTATGTTAACTCTTGGACTTGTGACTTTTCAATAATTTCTATGGTTCTGATTTTTTGGCTAACAATAAGTTATGTTCAGATAACCTGTATTTACTTATTAAGTACTCTTGTGTTTGGTACCATGTTAGATGTTAGGGAAAAAGGAGTCATTAAAAAATGAGCCAGATATGAATTTGCCATTACTCTTAGACTATAACGATGAAGATGAAGTAAATGCCCCAGAGTAGACAGAGTGTTACTAGGAAGGTCATTATTGACCAGTAGGAATTGGGAACAAAAGTATAAAAGAGGTGTCATTTGAATTCATTCTTGAAGAGCAGGTAGGATTTGGCTACATTAGAATAGGAAGAATGGGTATGCCAGGCAGAGCCATCTGAATGAGCAAAAGGTATACATATTAGAGGAGATTTTAATTTAGTTAAAGAATGAGTGGAATGGAAAAGAGAAAAAGAATGAACTACTGAGTATGTATTATGTGTGAAAAAATACCCTTTTAAAAGTGAATTTCACTTAATAGTAAAAACCCACCTTCCACATTTGGTAGTATTTGCTCCATTTAAAATACTTTTAAATTGCTCCATCATGCTATTTGTACAACATCACACTCCCTTGAGAAGGCAGAGGGGAATGAAAATCCTATTAGAAAATAATGTTGTAGCCAGATTTGAGAATGTGGGCAGATTTAAACATTAGGCTGAGGAGTTGGGGCATCATTCAGTAATTTTTGTCTTTGGTTTATTTCTGTTTGACCGCTTAAAAAATATGTTAGTTGACTGATGAATAGGATAAAGAAGATATGGTATGTATATATAATACACACAATGGAATATTACTCATCCATAAAAAGAATGAAATCTTGCCATTTGCAATGATGTGGATGGAACTAGAGGGTATTATGCTAAGTGAAATAAGTCAGTCAGAGAAAGACAAATATCATATGATTTCACTCTTATGTGGACTTTAAGAAAGAAAACATAGGGAAAGGAAAAAGAGAGAGGCAAACCATAAAGCATACTCTTACCTAGAGAGAACACACTGAGGGTTGCTGGAAGGGAGGTGGGTGGGTGGGGGGATGGGCTAAAATGGTGATGGGGATTAAGGAGTGCACTCATGATGAACACCGAGCGTTGTATGTTAAGTGATGAATCACTAAATTTTACACCTGACACTAATATTACACTGTATGTTAAGTAATTGGAATTTAAATAAAAAGTTGAAATTACAAAAAAGCATTTGTTAGTTGGAGGTTTATTCTGTTGTCAACATGGGTCTTTGAAAGTTTTTTTAAACTCTGAATAGAGACTAGAGCTGTACTATATACAAATCTGTTGGGCAAAAATGAAAAGGTAAAATATTAGGATGGAAATGGAGGAGGGTGGGGACCAATTAGGAAGAAACTGAAACAAAGCAGACAAGAGAAAATAATGGACTGGATAAAGAATAGAGATTTTAGGAGTACAGGCGAAGTGAAGGATGCAACCAAACTTGGCAAGGATGGGATGTCATAGACAGGAAATGGGATGTCTCTGGTAAGTTAGAGTTTTGAGTCTATTACTAGGAAAGTCTTAGTACATACAGGTCTTTTGACTAGAAATAAAAAACAGAAATAAGCTTGGAAAGACAATGAGCTTTTTTTCAGACATACGATAGTTTTGGAGTTCTGGTAGAGTTCCCAGGTTATTTTGCCCAGGAGGAAGTGGGAAATTGAGACTGGAAATCTGGAGACAGCTTGGT
>NW_022589709.1:38503544-38681044 GCF_004348235.1 Phoca vitulina | reverse complement strand
GCAGTGGGATGTCTGCCTGTTCAAGACGTCCTGAAAGCAGCAATATGAGCTGGTGATGTTCATTCTGTATCATCAGAGCCCACGGGGTGGTGGTTTTCCCAATCTACAATTGCTACTTGAAACACAAAGGAAAACACTTTTCCCCTTTTAATATTATAGTGATTAAAGTGGGGCTTAAAGAAAGAAGACCTAAAATTTGAAACCAGGAATGTAAGACAGATTTAAATTATGTGATTCACACTTATGCCAGATGCTGCTAGAGGAATTCCTTGGTTTCTCATTAACATGGAGCAGTCCCCTTGGACTTCACACATAGTAGCCACTCACAAGCACATACACATTCATGTAAATGCTAGGAACAATCAACTGCGTGCTACCAACTGTACAAGTTCCAACAGAGGATTCAAGAAAACAATCCATTTCAAGGAGATGAGCTGCCATTAAAAAGCTGTCATTCCTTTGCAAGCCTTGATATACTTGGAATGAATGTCCTTAATGAACTTGGCTAATTGTTTTGTGATGTCATTTCTGAGATTATTCAAAATCCATTTAGGAAGGCACTGCTTAGACATGGATACAATTAACATTCTTACCAGGTGAAACTGTAATGGTGGCAAAATATTAATTTCTGTTGATAACTGCCTTTGTGTACAGAGTGCTTGCATTTATAGAATTGTAGTTTAAATGGTCACATGGAGATTTATATGAATAAGTATTTTCAAGTCACATTTTATTTTTCAATTATAGATTCCTCTCTGATTGTACCTTTGTCTATAGATTGATCTCTAGTTTTCCTTTTTTTTTTTTTTTTAAAGATTTTATTTATTTATTTGACAGAGACACAGCGAGAGAGAGAGGGAACATAAGCAGGGGGAGTGGGAGAGGGAGAAGCAGGCTCCCCGCGGAGCAAGGAGCCCGATGCGGGACTCCATCCCAGGACCCTGGGATCATGACCTGAGCTGAAGGCAGTCGCTTAACCCACTGAGCCACCCAGGCGCCCCTCTAGTTTTCCTTTTATTCATTTACTTTTTTGTTATTTATTGCATTTACACATGGCCATTTGTTGAGTGCTCTGAGTAGACCACTTTGGTAGGTTCTGAGTATCCAATTACAATTCAGAATTAGAAAGGATTTGGTTGGTTGATGTCAGATTCCTGATGCTTTTGTGCAGATGCTACAGGACTTCTTTCTCTATCTTTAGCAAACCCCAAAACATGAAGCAAACTGGGGGCTGAATTAAGTGTGCCATAAATATGGATATTACTAAAAATATTCTTTCTTAACTAAAATCAATAATGTAACACAGCTCAAATCTTTGTTTGTTTGCATTTCTTGCATGCAGTTTACCTATTATGTACCTAGTAATTACCTATTATTTCTCTATTTCTTCCCGCTAAATCTATGTATTTATAACTCATTCACTTTTCTTTCTCTTTGGCTTTACTGAGGAACACACATCTGAATCAGTTAATGGAGAAGATAACTTTTACCTTTGTCCTAGTAAATATAACACTGAATGCATAGTTTTAATTTAAAAGAGACTATAGGAATCTTCTATGCTCTATGAGAGCATAACTTAGAGGCTATGCTTTAATTAAAGTTATTTTGCTTTCAAAGAGAATGTAATCACTGTGAGGGTAAGGATGCCATGCAATTTCTTTCTTTATAGTCTTTGTAAGTCACGATTCTGCTCATAACATCAAAACGTTGACTGACCTGCAAAATACATTCAGCCCTGTAATGCATATGATTTGTAAAAGTCAAATGGGATAATAAATAATTAACAGATTATTCTTACCAAGGAAGGAATGTTTAGAAAGAGAAATTTAAAAATTACATAATCTGGAATTGAACATTTCTTAGCATTCAGTCTAGTTCACAAATTGAAGTTTTCCCTTTTCAGGAACATTTATGAAAATAATAATGTTTTTTATCACCATTGTCATCTAATAAGGGCCTGAATACATGCATGACTGTACAGGGGTTAAATAGTTCCTCTGAAAGCTTTTCTTCCTTTTTAATCTAAAAAAATGACTTTCACATGGAGAGAATTACAAAAGAACATACTGATAGGAATAATGAAAGATGTTTCACAAAAAGCATGGATCACAGATAATATATTGAAGTCAAGTGGGTTGTTTATTTCTGGTAGTAGAGTAAGTATTGACTGTTGAGATATTAGCCCCGAGGAGATTTTGGATTAATGCCCCTTAAGTGGTCGAGTCTTCTTGAAGTAGTATTTCAGGCAATTTTCGAAGGGAAAAAGGGACAGATGTTTAGATCTTGGGAATTTGGTAAAGGGGACATAATGAAGAAGCTACGCTTCAATATATTCTTTGTTAAGAATTAGGTTATGAGAAAGATGAGTTACAGCCAATTTAATATATCAAAACATTTGGAAGCTTATACCATATTTTTAGAATTAAAATGATGAGAGAAAGGACAATAGATCCATTAAAAGATAGTTTTAAAAAAATCATAAATTTGCAAAGAGATTCCATGATGAGTAAAATATTTAGGAAATACTCGCTTTTCCCTCATGTCAATGAACCAGATGATGGATTGAATTGTTCAATCAGGAGACACATCTCTATACTTAAAAAAAAAAAAAAAGTATTCTAATGGAGAGAATATTACCAAAGTTTAATTTAAAGACATCATCTTGTACTAAGCAAATAATTTCTCATGCTATCTTCCTAACATCATTCAAATGTACTTTTGTAAATTATACTCTTCCTGGAACTATTAAAATAATCTACTAATTCTGATTCTAGTTACAGCTGTCACTTAATCTATTCCTGATAAATTGTCACACTTGTAACTTTGTTCTTTTTCTCAGTTTAAAATTGCACAATGTTAGTGAAATGTTTAGACAAGTAACCTTATGAAGGAAGAAGTGTAGGTTAAAATAAATGTAACATTATATAATTTGTGTTGTCTCTGCAAATAGTTTAAAAATAAAAGAGAATAAAATTACTCATTTGACATTTCAAAGCATTGAAATAAGCCTTGATCATACCTATAGTTATCATGAACTCCCCCAATCTACTGTGGGAAAAAATCTTTACTTATAATTGGAATTCATCATAACAGGTATAACAGTTGTATTTGCTAATATTTCAAAGCACCTATTTCTCTCAATTTTTGCCTGTTTGAATACCATTGTATTCTTTTCATATTTAGTACACAAATCCACAAGTTTAGATAGAATATCGGTTGGAGAATACATCATAAAACTAGGCAAATGGGGATGTGTACAAATGCCATAAATATTCACATAAATGGGAAAGCCTAGTTATTTCTTCCAAATATTTTAAACATCTGGATAACTGGCATATATGAATGAAGAATTGGAATTTAGGGCTGAATGTTTCAGTCTCTGAACAGATGATTTTCCTCCCGTCTACGTGGATCACATTTGCTCTCTCTTTGGGAGTCCTTTTGATTATAATAGCAATATTTGAACCGTACATATTACTGTTTCATTTATGACTAAAATAACAGGGATTCTCTTCTTTCTGAATTGCCATTAGCAACTCAGAGATTTCTGAATAGAATGTATCATTTGCCTTAAAGCCTTCGTGCCTGCCCGCGTTTTGAGGTAGATATTTATTAATGCAATGCAACTTAGCAACAATTGCGTGTCTCCAGTGTCCGCACACCAGCAGCACATTCTGCAGCTGTACTGGTGTAGTTTGCATTCAGAGAGAATTGGCCTCCGAGTGTCAGAGAGAATGCATTCAAAGGTGCCCCACATATGGCTGTTGGTAGTGATAATAAAATGAGGGCTATAATTAAATGCAGTCAAAGAGTTAAAGCTAGAAATCAAATACATTTCAGTTTTTCTGTGATAGGATGCAATCATTATTGCTTAAAAATAGGATTATAATTTAAATTGCTTTCTCATTTGATTTATTATTCTGAATATGGAGAGATTTCTTTGTATATTTCTGAAGATCCGAAGGGAAAAACGTGGAATGGAAACATCTGGATCACATCACAGATTTTTAGTAGCAATAAGTGGTTCTGTCAGATTCCCAGGGAAGGAGAATGACTAGCAGAGTCAGCAGTCCTCACCCTACTGTTCCTCCTGGTCACAAGGATGAGCTATAGGAGAGTCACTAATTTGATAAGTACAAACATACCACTCAGAAATTATCCCCTTGATGCTACTTCCTGGGTCTTTCATAGTTTCACGGAGTAGGGCTTCTCAATTTGAGATACAGCACTGAAAACATGTCCCTTGGCCCAGCCATTCCTGATGGATTCAGATGTTTTGCATCACCAAATCGAAACGGTTGTCATTTTCCATGTGTGAAAGTTAAACTCCATCAGTGAAAAAGAAACACACCCTGACGTGGACAGCAGGAAGGATTGAAAAAACACAAAGTCATTTTCCAGAAAGCAAAATTATTATGAAGCGAGATATGGGTAATAATTACATGGAATAAGGGTACTTGAGGAGTATAAAATACGATTTGTGCCAAGCCAGGTAACTGGCATATTTATTCAGCAAGCTCACTTGAAGTTTCAGCATGACATTCGTGGTTGAGACTGAATTTTTTTCTGAGGTTGGCCTTGAATACAAATTCATATTTTGATGAAATAAGTTCTAAATATTGAATATTTTTATTTTGACATGGTTAAACGGTGTTACAAGTTATTGTTATTTTGTGGGCAATTTTAACTAAGGGAAGTTTGTGTCAGTTTACTGCAATAGGCCCAACATGCAGAAAACCATTTGTATTTAAGAATACAGTACCATTTATTTTAATATTTCACTTGTGAAAAAGATTATTTTGTTATTCTTTTAGAAAAAATCCTTAGGGAAAAATTGATATTTGGAGTTTTAGTTTCCTGAAGAAGAATTTTTAAATGTTTCCATTTTATTGTGTCTAGTCACATTATGATTTATATACTATCTCCCAATCTCATAATCTTAAAATAATTGCACAAACATCAGCTTGGGTTAAAGACAAAGATTCCAAGTTTTCTAGGATATGCTCATCCTTGGTGCCATTAGAATATCCGAGCAAAGTCCCCATTGACTGTGTCTATGCCATAAATCCATTCTCCCTCAAAGTATATTCTGAATGTAAAAATGAAAATAGACATTTATATGCAGTCTGAGCTAGAAAGAGGTGCTGATGCTGTAATTAATATTGTACCACAGTATCTTTTTAATCTATCGTGCGGTGCTGCCTTTTGCCCTTTATGGTATGTCAGAGAGGAATGTAATGAATGAGTGTGTCTGTGAGTATCAGCTTGAATTTGGTGAAAAGCGAGGTAACATGACATTTAATGTGATTAAGGCAGGTATAGATTCAGGTTTATTAGCTTTCACACAATCAAAAGGTAAAACCCATGAGGATAAAACATCAAATATTTTTTAAAAGACTTTTTTCAGAATTTATTTTAAAGCTCAATTTGCATAGAGGCGTTTGATTATGTTTAAGAATTAACAGGATTCCCTGACTTTGTAATGTTTCCTAGGAAGATAACTCACAATTGTAAAACATCAGAATATTCAACATTTTAGGAGATAAATGAGGGATTTATTATTAAATCAGAAAAGAATT
Source organism: Phoca vitulina (assembly GCF_004348235.1). Classification (NCBI taxonomy): domain Eukaryota; kingdom Metazoa; phylum Chordata; class Mammalia; order Carnivora; family Phocidae; genus Phoca; species Phoca vitulina. The sequence continues at coordinate 38,675,465 of NW_022589709.1, read as the reverse complement.
GGCATAAATCTGACTTGAAACAGCTGTTTAGAGGATTAGCATAGAGAGTCTTTTCAAGTCTAAGAGAATAATTGTTCTTCATTTTTCATATCAGAAGGGGGCACTAGTGGTCCACTTTTAATAACAGCAAAGCTCTTCTTTTGTTATACGACATTTGATAATAAATAAATATCATTTTCTATTTAATGTTGAGGCAATCGCATGAACAATTAAGAGTGTAAATATCTATTGTTAGGTTAAAATTTTAAATAATTAAAATTTTGTATGCAAATATAGTCTTCTCTCCTTTTCATCTGAGAATTATGGCACAAAATTAAGAAGTTTTGTTGTAAGAGTACCAATTCTTATTGTTTAATGCCTACGCTAATGACTGGAGTGATGGAATAGATTAATTTTACACACACACACACACGCACACACACACACACACACACACACACACTTTCAGTGAACTTTATCTTATTCCCTCACCACTCACCAAACTAGAGCCAATACCCACAATAAGAAGACTTAACTGTTTATATAACTTGCCAATTGTGACTTAAAATAAATTAACATAATTCATTATCTTATAATTTCCAGTTTGGTTAAAAAATGGTCCATGTGCATACTTAATGGGATGATTGCGTTTTACATCTCTCTAGATCTCCATTAAAAGACAAGCTGCAAATGCAGTGGTTAAGCTCATTGGCTGACATCTCTCGGTATCCAGGTCATCTGTTTATAGAGTAGGTGTGGCTGGACACTATGATATTCTAAATCCACAAACTGAGTAATTGAAAAATTTCAGAGATGCAACCAGACATGGGATAGTTGGGCTCAGTGGAGGTTTCGAAGGCAGGCACGCAAGCACCTAAAGAAAGACAAAAGATGAAAGCTGGCCACCTCTTCATTTATAGACAGTACACTTTCCTGAATTTAGCAAGACTTCCCCTCCCCCTAGAGCCTTACATGTAAGTGTGAAGATGTTGAGACATGCATTATGTTTTACATTTTTGGTTAAGTTTTGCAGAAAATCATATGGCTAAGTAGTACTTGTATTCTAATGGAAAAAGGTGTGAGGAAAAGCCCTCCAAAAATGAAATCCACTTGTCAGTTTGCATTTGACATGTTTTATTACATAGTAAAACCTGTCAGCTAAAATTTTAGAGACTTACACCTAAGTTGTGACTGAAAACAGGTAATTGTCCTTTCAAAACAGGTATTTTGAGTACATAAATGGAAATTTTGGTAGCCGTGTGCTTGTAGCGTTATCTATTTTGCTTGCAAAATTGAAGAATTTAAGAATTGTTGGTATTTAAAAAATACTAAGAATAACTTAAGAGAATGAGAACTTAGGAAACCTGCTTTGCAACAATACTTTACAGATACATATTTGAATACTGTTCAGTCAACTCATTATGTCATTTGTACACATTAAACAGTATACCTTGCCAAGATTTCATAATGCAATTTTAAGTACTTAATAATGAGAAAATGTAAGAGTACATTTGTATTTGATTAGTATTAATAAATAAAGCTTCATCTCCAGTTAAAATCTTTTATAAATATTAAAATCTTTAATTCAACACAAACATTTTTTTTCTTTTCCTTTTAGGAGATTTATTTTTTCCCTTAAAGCTGAGACAATTGTGCTGTTTCTGAAGCTCAGTGGGGAATTATTTTCCAGAAAAAAAAATGGGTAGGAGGAGAATTTCCTTGCTGTATTAGGACTCTCCCCAATTTCTTTTGGATCTATGATTTTAAAAGGTTGTATTCACTTTGCTCTCTCTTGCATCCCGAATGAGAGAGAAGGAGAGAGAGGAGAAGAAGGGTAGAAGGAAGGAAAGAAAAAAGTGGGAATATCAGAAGGAAGTAGAGGAGAAAAGAAAAGAAAAAGAAAATGTCTTGGAGAAGTATATACATTTTGATGAATTGACACTTGTAGTTTTTTGGTACTAGCTGAGGAACAGCGGGATCCTGGCAGCAGGTTTAAGATAACACATCTCAACTTTCAGAACAACATGATTTAAAGAAACGGTGTGACTCAGAGGATAGTTTTGGCATTGAGTTTGTGAGAAAAGGAAGTTTTGCTTTTGTATTTCTCTTCAGATATAAGAGAAAGTTCTGTTTCTGCCAACATAGATAAAAAAGCTATCCAATTATTACAACGCCAGCTTTCTCTTTACAAATATCAAGTGTAATTAAAGCAAAAAGCTAAATATTATACAGAAAATAAGATGGAAAATATTGGCTGTTGGAAATTGGCTTGGTATGGGCTTTGTGGATGGATGGCATTTACTAAATTGTACCAACTCTGCTTTACATTTTTGGACCGCGTGAAAGGCTGAATTATTGATTTGCCTGTTCTTCGGCATTAGAGGCAGCCACAAAAAGGTATCTCATCTGCTCAGGTATTTTTCCTACCTGATAATTTTTTGTCAATCTCTTCTACAAACAGTTTGTGAATAATCATGGACTAAAAGCTTCCCTTGTATGTTGTACTTCTGTCTGAGTGTGTTTTTTTTTAAACCATGATTTCTGATCGGCCTATTCTCTAGTCTCTGACCTTTGCCTAGAGGGCTAGTGCTAATTTGTGTGGTCCTCTTACTGGTATGTTGCTATTACTCAAGTTTCTCTGCTTTCCCTTAATGCCTACTTAAATATTTTCTCATTTTACCCTTAAGCAAAATGTCAGATTCTTGGCAGACAAAACATTGCATCCTTGTATAAAAGGGAGGCCGTACCGGTTTAGCATTTCATCTATCTATTTAGTAATGTGTATCCTTTGGGCCTTCTGTAGATACTGAGCGTCCACCTGAAATAGTCCATTGTTAGCTGACAGCAGCAGAGTATACATATATATGTTTTTTATTATGTGCGTGTATGTGTAGCTTTTATGCAGATTAGGGCCTGTGAACATTTTTTCTTTTCTTACACCCTCCTAGATATTGCTCCAAGTGGCTGTTAGGAAACAAAGTGGAATGTGCAACTGCTAAACAAATATGGTAAACCTACCTAGGTGTCCTGAAATGAAAAACTGCCTGAGGTATATTGATTGAGTTAAAAAAAAAAAAAAAAAAAGTCATAGAAGAGTATGTGGAACATGATTGCATAGATTTAAAATATTTAAAATACTAAAATATCGAGAAGGATATAAAAGAAACTGTCAATAATGGTCCCAGAAGAGGAGAATCGGGAGGGAAAAACAGAACAATTTAAAATGAGTATCTTATTAAAAATAACAATGCAGTGATAGTGGTTGCATTCATCTAAAAGCTGAGTGGCTTTTCTCTTTCCATTTCATTTTTATGTGATGGCAAAGAAACTTAAATGGGCTTTAAAAATATTTTATGAAAGTATCTTCTAAAATCAGAAGAGCACAGAACTACTTAAAAGACGAGAGGGAAATTATGGAATTGATTTGTTATTAGCAAGGAGTTGATACTACTGAATCAACTAAACATAATGTCTCTTTCTTTTTTTTCCATCCCTTGGGATGTTGTTCCCTAAGTAGGCAGTTGGCCTTCCCAGTGATGTTTGGAAATTTTTAGTCAGCTACAGGGTTGCTGATATTTGTGATGATGAGGGAGGGGTTGGGAGGATGTGGATGGGTGGGTTTGATACCAGGAGACTCAGTTACAAAATCCTTGGACAAGGTCAGAAAAGCAAGTCCTTTGGCATTTTTTGGAAAGGCACCAAGGTGGAAGAATTTGTATTTAAGGAATGGAGATAATTGGAAAAAAAAAAAAAAAATAGTGTTCTGGTGACTGAAGTCATTGGTGACCCTGGAGGGGAGGGGCTTAATATATTTTCACCTGAATATAATAAGTTAGTTTTTCACACTAGTCAAAGAGAATGAATCTTAAAAAAATCTCCAAAGCTAAAAAGTTTGTGGAATTTATCTTTTCTCTAAATTCAAAGAACATTTTGTGAATGCAATTTGCTACTTGGAATTAAAAAAAAAAATACATCAAGAGGCTTAAAACTTCCTTGGTACTTCATTTGAAGTTTAATACCTAATTTGATAAAGCAGAACCTTTGCTTTCCACCTCCTATATTCTGCCTCGTAGATCCCACTTTCTAGATTTTCATGTCCACAGAGATACAGAAAATCCTAGATCTTGATAATAGAAAATGTTTTGGATAACTTGTTTTTTAGAAATTTCCCCTGGTATCCACAGTTTGATAGTCCTGATTGTGCGTGAATCAGTCCCATGAGCTCAGGCCTTATCCCCAGTCACCACTGAAGAGTAACACATTTTATTCAGCCTTATCTCCAAAGATTTGTTGGAAAAATTGAATTCCTTTCCCAGTGAACAGACCTCTCTTATCTCCTACATATTCTCAGTCATTACTTCACTTTTTTGCCAGTGATTCCATATAGAAGTGATCTTCTTTGGCTATAAATTAAAATTCCTATGGCGACTTCCTCCCAAAAAATGGGAAAGGCACTTCTGAATAATAAAATTTCCCATAATGTAACACATGGTTGTTGAAGTTACTGCTTTGATACACATTTCTCTGTGTAACTGATTGTAAAGGAGCATATTGTTGCTCATACATTTTGGTTTGCATTATGACTCTGAGGATGAGAATCTGTTCATGGTGGTATTGTTCTTTATGTTCTTTAAGAGACTGTCCCAGCAAGATTATGATATTAAATAGATTAAATCCAATGACATTAATCAAAATGTCATTGTATATATTTTTATTTACATATTTCTTATTTATAGACCTATGAAATTGTCCTAATGTGCTATATTCCCAAATTTGCCCAGCACTTCTGAGAAATATCCTATAAATAAACGCATCTAAGAGCAGATCTAAAGTAGCACATCCATGGAAATGTAAATAAATGTCCAAGGTCCATGGAAATGCAAAAAAGATATAAAACTGGAACTTGTTCTGTTTTATTAGTTCCACCTGAGACTCCAAGACCAAGAATAAAACAGATACCATATATTCCACATTAGAAGGGAAGGTGCCAAACCTTCAGGTTGGATAATCTGTGAGATTGGGACACTTGTCAGCATTGATACACACTCAGCTCCATGCTGTATAAAAAGTGGTTCAACAGAGTGATGAAAAGTTCTGTAAGTTCAGGAGACTTCTTTGCAGAGAGTTGTCAAGGTGGGAATAGGAATGAATAAGAATTAGAAAGGCTTTTACAGATTAATAAGGAAAAAGATATTACCTATCGGAAAAAGGATACAGATATGCAGACAATTCAGAGAGAAAAAAACCCCAAGTGGTCAATAAAAATTATGCAACATTTCCATTTGCATTATTATTTGGGTTAATTAATGTCAGTTAAAACAAAAACGAGATATAACTGAACTTTTTAGGATGCCAAAAAAGGAGAAGTCTAAGTACAAATATTGGCCAGGACGTGATGAAGTAGTAACCCGGCTGGTAGGAGTGTAAGTTGGCATAATCGCTTTGGAGGGCAAAAATCAGTAAATTTTGTAAATGGATATACCACGGGGCCTACAGATTCTACTTCTGGGTGTATATACTAAACTTGTACTGTCCAATATGATAGCCACAAGTCACATGTAGCTATGTAAATTTACATTTAAATTAATTAGAATTAAGTAAAGTGAAAAATTCAGTTCCTCAGTCACATGAGACACATTTCCAGGGCTCTGTAGCCATAGCACAGAGCATTGCCTTCATTGTGGAAAGTCATATTGCACAGTGCAGTCCTTAGGAAAATTCCTCCCATGTGCACAAGGAGAAGCGTAAGAGTTACTCATTTCAGTGTTATTTTATAATAGCAATCTATATGTCCTTTAGTGGTGGAACGGAAAAATAAATCATGATATATCCACACAATGGACTATTATATAGCAGTTAAAATAAATGAACTAGCTCTAACAACCTTAGTAACTCTAGAAAATGTATTAAGTGAAAAAAGTGACTTTGTGAGTGTTCTATAGAGTAGGATCCTATTTACATAAATTAAAAACAAGCACAAAATATTACCACACACTCTTGAGTGAGTGAGTGAATAGTGTATGTGTGTGAGGTATCTTTCTCTCTCAAAATGTGGATAGTTACATAATGATTACTTCTGTGGTGGGTGAGAGAGAAGAAAATTGTCTTGGAATTGTAACTTTATGTGAAAGTTTACATGTTTTAATCTGAATCATATATGAAATAAATGAAATAAATTGTGGCCTTTGTTCTTTTTTTGGTAGGGACCAGAGAAATGCTTTTATATTGTCTTTTGCAGCTTTCTGTATTTTAATTTTTTCAAAACAATGGTAAATGATTAGATGATGTAATATATCCAAATTAAACATAAAAATTGAAATGTATAGCCATTATTTATTACTAAAATATCATAATATTAATAAGATAGAACATAATATTACAATTGACCTTTGAATAACACAGGTTTGAACTGCACATGTTCACTTGAGTATTGTTTTTCAATAAATATAGTACTATAAATGCATTTTGTCTTCCTTATGATTTCCTTAATAACATTTTTTGTTCTTTGGCTTACTTTATTATAAAAATACAGTATATAACATATACAACATACAAATATGTGTTAATTGACTGTTTATGTTATCAGTACAGCTTCTGTCCAACAGTAGGATATAAGTAATTAAGTTTTGGGGGAATCAAAATTTATATGGATTTTTGACTTTGTTGGGACTGGTGCCCCTAACATCCTGAGTTGCTTAAGAGTCAACTGTATGTCAGGGAAAATAAACTCTCAATTACATCTACTAATAGAAGATGAGCAAATAATTCCCTAATGTATTACTGAGGCACTGGAATGCATATTTTATTAATGTTTTACTTATGCTAAAAGTATGTATGTTCATATTCCCTAAAATGTATAACTGATTAATGGTTGGAAGATGATGTAGAAATGTGATGGATGATGAGGAAAATAAAAATTAGAGTATGTAGATTACAAAATAGATAATCAAAAATCAATTACAGTTCTTCTGTGTCTATTACTTTTTTTATGCAATGGACTCCCTAAGAAAAATACCAATTAACCAAAATACTTCAGAGTTTAGGCTATATTTCTTCTGATAAATGTGCATGTTGATTTTTGCATGTGTACATTTCTACTCTTTACTATTAGATTTTTCTTTTTTTATTGAGATGTAATTAACATATATCATTTTGTTAGTTTTAGGTGCATAACATTATGACTTGATATATGTACATCTTGTGAAATGGTTACCACAATAAGTTAACATCCATCAACATACATAGTTAAAATTTTTTTTCTTGTAATGAGAACTTTTAATATCTACTCTCTTAGCAACTTTGAAATATATAATACAGTATTGTTAAAGTTTCTTTAAGAAATTTTTGTCTTTTATTGATCTTTATTTTACTCACAGCTCCCAAGATTTGCTAGATACTTATAAGATGCTTTTGAAATCAACTATGTTGAGTTATAATTTACATTAAATTGCATTGATTTTTATTGTATAGTTTGTGAGTTGTGACAAATGTATTATCCATGTAACTTACACCACATATAGGTCTATAATCCTTGACTTTGACCCTTACCTAATACTGTATGCAAAAGTTGGCTCAAAATGGACAAAAAGGTTAAAGCTGAAACTAGAAAACATCTAGAAAAAAGAAGAAAATCTTTGCAACCTGTGTTACACAAAAATTTCCTAGGAAGAAAAAAATGCTGTTAAGAAAACCATTGATAAATTGAACTTCAGCAAATTAAAAACTTTTGTTATTCGCAAGTTACCATTGAGAAAATGAAAAGGCAGTCACAGAGAAAATATTTGCAGTATTTATATCTGGCAAAAGACTTGTATCCTGAATATACAAAGAGCTCTTACAACTCAATAATGAAACAAGCAACCTAACTAAAAATGAACAAAAGATTAAAAAAGATATTTCATAAATGAAGGCACATACTGCCAATAAGCACTTGAAGGGATGCTTAAAATCAAGTCATCAGAGAAATGCAAATTAAATCCGTAATGAGATACTATTATGCATCCACTAGAGTGGATAAAGTTAAGTGTAAAATTATACAGTGACTTTGGAAAAGTTTTGCAGTTTCTTTTTATAAAGTTAAACATTCTTACTATGTGATCCTAAAATTTTTCTCCTAGGTATTATAACAGAAAAGAAAACCCATGTCCACACAAATGCTTGTACACAAATATTTATAGCAACTTTATCAAAAGTAGCCAAAAGCTGGAAACAACCCAAATGTTCAACAGAATATCTTCTGAGTATAAAGTATTCAATAAATACTACTACTGCTCCTTTCTCCATGTCTTATTATTTTGTAAGTGCATAGAATCAGATAAAATCATGAATGATCCAACTAGATGTTCTTTATCATTTGTCGATCAGGTAGAAAGGGAATAAAAAGGCCACAATATTACATCAAACTTGAAAGTCTTTGCATTTAGAGTGGTAAATACTTAAATATGAGTGAAGTAACACAATATAAAATCAACTAATGCAGCAACTTGGGTAGATTTTATAGACCTATATGGATATGTAGGTTAACTACATTGTGTGATGACTCTAAGTTATATGAGGTAAATATACTCCTTCCTCTGTTTTTTAAATAACTTAGGTCCCTTTATGAGCTCTAAGAAGGGTTCAGTATGTTTCATCATTTTCACCAGAAGGAAGGAAATCAGCAAAGTAGTCCAACTCTCTGGGTAAGATGCAACCTCAACAATTACGAAGGTAAGCCTTCAAATTGTTTGAAATAGCATAAGTATTTCCTTGGTAGGTAAGCATCTGTATTAGTTTCCTATTGATGCTGTGACAAATTCGCACAAACTTGGTTGCTTAGAACAACAACAACAAAATTATCTTACAGCTCTAGAGGTCAAAGTTTGTTTCACTGGGCTAAAATCAAGGTGTTGGCAGGATTGGATTCTTTTTGGAGGCTCTAGAGGAGAATCTGTTTCCTTACCTTTCCAGATTCCAGAGGCTGCCAGCATTCTTCCACTTGTGGTCCCCTTCCCCTAACCACTCTAGCCACTCTGTCCATAATCACAGCTTCCTCTCTGACTTTCCTGCTTCCTTCTTTCTAAGGACCCTTGTGACTACACTGGGCTTACCTGGATGGTCCAGGGTAATCTACCTGTCTCAGAGCCTTAATTTAATCATACCTGCAAAGTTCCTTTGCCATGTTGGGTACTATATTCACAGGGTCTAGAGATTAGAATGTGGACATCTTTGGGGGCCATTGTCCAACCTAATATAGCATCTTCTAACCATGGGAAGATTTACAGTTAAGTAAATAAATTTTCAAGAAAAATCAAACCTATAGTATTGACAGCTTTTTGAGAATTGAGAAATACGAGTATACTTGGTACTTTAGTTACTTGAAGTATTTAAGAGATTTTGGCCTTTTAGACTAGCAAGTCAGTCTTGCACATCCAATTTAAAATGTGCCATTGAATAATTGATTTAAATTTGTGACTTCACATTGAAATCTTACCAATTTATAAATAGTATCAAACATTTAAGAGAATATAAGGTAAACCTATATTATTTTAAAGAATTCCTTATAAACCTGAGAAAATTTATTATTAAAAGAATTTATTCAGCCAGAAAATTAAAGTACTTAAAGAGTAATAAAATATATTTGTGGATTTAGTTTAGGTGACTAATGAGGCTAAGTTTGTAAATAGGAACACACATTAAAGACCTCCTTAAAATGGATCACTAAAATTTGCTAGAAAATGATGATGTTTGTAAGTTAGGCTTATAAATTTAAGGAAAAGCTTGGTTTTAAAATATGAAACTTTAGTAATGTATTTTTTTGAAAGGGAGGATTCTTAATAATCACAGTGTATAGTATATGCATGTGTATGTGTACATGAAAGCCATCTGAATATCAAAATTGTATTTTCTCTACTAGTAGGCTGCCACTTTTCATGATATTTTGCACTCTCTTGTTTAGGATTATTTCCAGAGTCAGTATGGGGGCCTCATAGCAAAGTGAGATCCTTATTTTGAAGTCATGCAATCAGAACACTCGGCTTTCCAAAAAATATTAAAAAGAGACGGGGGAATGAATTAATCAGGGTTATCTGTTCTTGGTAAAAGATTTGTAAGGTTTTGCTTCCTTTAATAAATGAAATCTCTGTTCACTTAAGGTATCATTAGAATTGGGAATAAAATAGAGGATAATATCAGTGGCACTAGTTTGCCAGTTTTCGAATGTTTACTGAAAAACAAAAGAAAATTCCCTGAAACTAATCTCTCTGTCTGAAATATTAGGTCAGTGAATATTTTTTTTAAAAAGGAATAAAATAGTAATAATCATTTATTGGAAAAGCATACTATTCTGTACCGCTTGTTTAAATAAAATATAATTATTCACCATGGACTTAATTTTCCAAAGTAATTTCATCTGAATTTGTGTCACTAGAATTAAACATTTGCTGAGTTCCTGGGTACTAATATACAATTTATGGTGATCCCATAGTGGGTGCTCAAGACATTATTTTTTTTAGATGATCAAAATTTTTTATATTTTCATCCATTCATTCATTCTTTCATTCATTTATTTATTCATTACTGAGCTCCTATTGTGAATCAGATATTTTTGTTGAATGCTTGTGAAGTAAACATGAAAAAGATAACATCTTTGAATTCTGTGTCCTTGTGTTTCCACCAAGCACCAGAAAGTAGGAAAAGGAACCCAAATGATAGTTGGAAAGAATTACTTTAAAAAACCCCACTATACTAAGTTGACACCAAGCAATAACAACATTTGCATTTATTTCTATGAATAAGGCTTACAGAGAGATAGCAATAGATAGTTTGTTTATTATTTGGTGGATAAAAACGATGATTTTTTAAAAAATTGTGTTGGCCAACAATTATTGTTTGTTCTTATACTTTAAGGCCATTGTATAAAACTAGCCATATTTGATTTCTTGAGAGCTCCTTTAAAATTTATTTATGCTGAATAATTCTATTATTGCACCTTCCTCCATGTTCCCTCTAACCTGCCATGCCCCCAGAAAAGCATCAATAAAATAAAACCAGGAAAAGAGCAGATAGGCTGTAGCTCTTGTCTGGACTCATTTTCATGTAGGAAATTGTAACCAGGTCATTGTTTTCTGTTTCAGAATTTCTTACAAAGATGCATTCACTGTGTGAAATTGTTGCTTCATGATTTTGAACCTAAGACAAAAAGCAGCTTTCAATTCCTGATTATAGCTTCTCAAAATGTACAGTATAATTAATGTTGAAAGAGCGATTATATTCTAAGTCCCCGTTTCACACCCATTCAAACTTTCTCTTGTTTTTAACTTTGAGAATTTTAGTCACATTTTCAGAACAAAGGTGAATTTTGTGAGAGACAGTGAGAAATAAAGGGCAGGTGTATTATAATTGGTATTAATGCATATGAGAATATTTCACACATTATACTTATGTTTGAATTTTGAGTAGCTAAAAAAGTCTCACTCTTTGATGTTCAATGATTCAGGGAGGCATTCCCTGTTCATTTTATCTAAATAACTTCCCTCTATCCCAACCCTTTTTCCTGTATCAGTACACACAGGTTATTTCATTCATATATATCATTACACATTATTTGCTCACTCACTTGGTCTGGGTCCTTGTACTTGGAAAACCAGCTTTGTGAAGCAGGAGCCTCTTCTGTTCTGACATATAACAGATATTCAAAATATATGTTTTGAATGAGTAAATGGATGAACAAACAAGTCCATTTCCAACTTAAAAAAATAGAGTGGACACAATTTAAGGCATTTAATAATGGTTTTAAAAAATTATCAATCACATGCAGGTCAAATATTTTTCTTTTGGTTTGTTTCAAAAAGATGTTTGGCAAAGCTGCTTTTGGAATAATCTGAAAATTAATAAATATTTTTAGACTCTAGCTGCATAAAGCTTGCATTTCAAGCCTTGCACTATTATTTTCTAATTGCTTTACCCAGTGTTAAATGGTGTATATTTGTTGCCTAGTTGTAGACATTTGTTTGTGTGGTTCTCAGGAGATAGTTTTAACTAAAGCCATGATTCAAGCTAGGTGTTTATTTTAAACATTTTTTTTTATGTTGTTAGCCAACATATAATACATCATTAGTTTTTGATGTAGTGTTCAACAATTCATTAGTTGCGTATAACACCCAGTGCTCATCCCCACATGTGTCCTGCTTAATACCCATCACCTAGCTACCTCATCCCCCCATCCCCTCCCTTCTGTAGCCCTCAGTTTGTTTCCTAGAGTCCAGAGTCTCTCATGGTTTGTCTCCCTCTCTGATTTCTCCCCCTTCAGTTTTCCCTCCCTTCCCCTGTGGTCCTCTGCTCTATTTCTTATGTTCTACATATGAGTGAAACCATATGATAATTGTCTTTCTCTGTAAACATGTTTTAACAGAGTCTTTGCCCTGGCCACTTGTCCTGCGATAACTTAGAGAGCTGGAAGTTGGTCTCTTACTCATTGTTGCTTTTCAACTCCATCAATAGTATATGGCACATAGTGGGCACTCAACAAATGCTTGTTGATTGAATTAATAGATAATAGTTCCATGGGTGCAAATGAGGTCATGATCATGACATGGAAGCTGGCACTAGACAATATATTGGAATACTTTTCAGAGAACAGACTCTAGACAGGCAAAATAAGAGTTGAGGATTATATAATTACCAAGGTTAGGAAGAATCAGGAGGGCAAAAATCCAGGTAGATAAGTAAGAAGTGAAAGTCAGACTGACAGTTGTGGTTAAGATAGTAAAAGTCTGAATTCCGAGAGAATTCTGTTTTAGTGATCAACCCTTAGACCAGTTACAAGCCGAGGATGTGGGTATTCGTTGACAGACATATGTGGATAAAATGAAGGATTGGACTAGGGCAGGTAAAAGAGTAATTCTTGAAGGTAGATTTCAGCACAGTGTCTGTGTTTGCATAAAGATGCCCACGGATTGGCTGGGGAAGTTTAGGTAAGATCAAATTATTATTGTTTCTGACTTTGACACACATCTTAATACCACTTATGTTTTCTTGTATGTTATGTTCCTTACAGTGAATAATAGTTAAACATTAGCATAAAACCACTTAGAATTAACAAAAAAAAATCTCAGGTCAATAAAAATGCACTTTAGAATGCCTAAATAATTTTCTTAGCCCTTTGAGTTCACCGGGGAGAGAGAGATAGGACATGAATCACATCAAGAGGAAAGTAGAGGCCTTAAAGAAGAGGGGCTACAGTTGCCCAGCTGAGGTGGACATAGTACCAGGAAAATGGTGACTGGGGCTGTCACTGGTGTTTCCCTGCTCATATCTTCTCTACCCAGCCAAGAAGTCACCTATAGACAGTTTTTAATCATTCCTAAGTCTTCTGGAACCTTTCTACCTAAAGGCATTTTCTTACCTACGAAGCCAGGCTTGGCATTGGGTAGGTGGGAAGTGTAGGGAGGTAAGAATGAAGAACAGCAGTTCATGGATAAATATCTCATGTTCTCCCTTTAGTGGCACAATTCTGTGGCATGTTTTACATCATCTCTGAGGGTATACTGCAGGCTCAGTTTCCATGGTAACTATTCATCAACACACCCTTCATTGGCTTTCTTCCCTCCCTGTCTCATTCCCTCACTTTCTCACTATGCCTCATGGGATTATATACCATAAAGCTACTTGCATCCCACCTCCCATCCTACTAGGCCTTGGGGGAACTAAAACCAAATAGTAACTACTTGGTAGGAAGAACAAAGGATTGTTGAACTGTATCAATATCACCTATACAATGTATATTCACAATCTTCTGTTTTAATACCACAATCCTCTAATAACACAAACTTCTTTTCTTATCAATTATGCATTATATCTGAGCATCCTTCCAAATGTTGATACTATGAGTATGTTACAATCATGATCACTGAAGGCTTATCAACACATCAAGTTTTATGTTTGTCCAAATTAGTATGTTCAGTGTCAGGAATACTACTCATTTTAAAAGAGCAAACATTGTGCTTCGTATTTAAAGATGAAATTTAGGTGTGTAGAATTCAATAAATCTTTATATATATTTCCAGATAATAAATGGCTTGTAAGAGAGTGACATTTTGCTTAAGTTTTATACAACTCTGACTTGATATATAAGTATGTAACAGTTTGTGACCACACAAATTTTAACCATTGCATAGTTATCCTTTATAAATTGGTTCTGAAACAAAGATTCACTTACTAGATTATGAATCTTGATGAGGTAAACTTTAAAAAACTAACAAAATATTTTTAAAAATTTCAAAACATGACAAATGGATTTTCAATTTCTTAATGTACATTTCATGGTATTCTTATAATTTCTCTCAGAAGTAATAACACATAGATTGCTACTATTTTCTTCTTTGAAAATATAATGATTTTGCAATAATGGGGACAAAAGGTCTTAGTTGGGAAATGAGCAAATTGGAAGTTCTAATAAAAATGAACACATTTCCACAATATTTGAAGTGTTATAGGTAATAATATCTAAACTTTTCAAATTCAAGGGTCCTTTCCAATAAAAGAAGAGTATTTATTGTTGGGGGAAGGGAGTGAAGCCTACTATAAATTTAGTAACTTATTTAAAAATACTATTTTTTTACAAGATATCCATTATTTTAGTCCTTAGACAATACTTTTTTAAAAAAATAGTACTTGGCAATAACTTCCAGTGGTCTAGGAAATGTTACTCTAATGTGGTTGTTCTGAAATATAGAGCAAATCAGAATTACTTGGGGAGATTTTAAAAAGTACAGAGTCTTTATTCTACCCCACATATTTTGAAATAAAATCTCTGCTTGTGGAGCCTTAATATGTATAGGTTAACCATTTTAGGTTAACCACCAGACCTAGCATTGATATTCAGACTAGCAGTTTGTACTCAGTGGAGAACTTTTTGGTTTTTGCTAATATACAAATACCCCCTCTCCATTTTCACACATGCCAGCTCCCTGCTCCTCAACATTTAACCAATTACCTTGGAACATTATTCCACAATTAAATTGAAAATATCATTAATCACAATTTCCTTTCACCAGTTTCACATTACAGTCATGCAGAAGTTGTAATAGTCAATGGATAATAGAGCTCCAAGTTTAAGTACTGTGATCATTCTACTTCACCAGAGCTTAAGGCAGCTAAAGATGTGTTGGAGATATGTTTTAGGCTAATCCTTTGGGCTTTTCTCTAAGAAGGAAAAATTTTGATTTCTCTGAGAATTAGGTTAGAGCTTAGGAAAAAAGTCTGGCTACAAATACAGATATCTGGTTGAAATTGTGGAGAGGTAATGCTTATAAAGGATTAAAAGGGTAGTGAGCCAAGAGCAGTCTTGAGAAATCTTGAAGGAACTTCAACATTTAAGGAATGGGCAGAGGTAGAGGATACAGAAAAGTAATAGAGGAGTAGGTAGGGCATCAGGGGAGAATACTATTACAGTAGGTAGTAAAGAAGTGAATTTTAAGAATTAAAACAACATGAATATTCATATTGAAAATATGTATGTAAATAGAATGAAAAAAAAAGGTTGAGATTTGGCAAATAGATTGATAACATAAAGAGCAGTTTCAGTGGGTTTGGCAGGGCAAGGAAACAGTAAAAAAAAAAAAAAATCGTGGATTAAAGAGTGGGTGATAAAAAGCAAAGAAAGCAAGTATAGACACTTGTTTCAAGAACTTTTCCTGTGAAGGTAAGATGAGAGAGGAGGTATCTGGAAGTGGTTGTTGGTTTCACAATAGTTTCTTATGATGTGATGGTGTTATATGCAACTGATGAATTGTTGAACACTGCATCTGAAGCTAACAATATACTTGGTATGAGTTGCCTAACTGAATTTAAATTAAAAAAAGGAAAAAAATGATTTCTTGCTAGCTTGGGAGATACTTAAATGAATGTGTCAGTAAAAGAATTAAGAGCATGTACCCTAAATTAAGAGCATGTACCCTGCTTTTAGGGTACATGCTCTTGCATTCAAACATGCAAGAGTTTGAATCCTGGTTCTGCCATTTGTGAGCGTTATGGGCACCTACGCCGTTAGCTGTCCGCCTTTCTTCCTCTCTGCTGTGCCTTGAGGCCATATATTTTCCTCTAAGGATGATTTTAGCTGCATCCCCCCAATTTTGCTGTCATATGTTTTTTCATTATTGTCCACTTAAACATGTTTTAAAATTTCCCTTGAGATTTCTTCTGGACCCAAAGATTTTTTAGAAGGGTGTTTTTTTATTTTCAAATATTTGGAGATTTTCCTGGTGTTTTAACTTTCTCTTTTTAATTTTATTTATTTATTTATTTATTTGAGAGAGAGAATGAGACAGAGAGAGAGCACGAGACGGGGGAGGATCAGAGGGAGAAGCAGACTCCCTGCTGAGCAGGGAGTCCGATGTGGGACTCGATCCCAGGACTCCAGGATCATGACCTGAGCCGAAGGCAGTCGCTTAACCAACTGAGCCACCCAGGCGCCCTAACTTTCTCTTTTTAAAATGAAGACAATTTCTCTGAGCGATATTAATACTTTAAAATGTGTTGAATCGTGCTTTCTGGTACAGCACACAGTCAATTTTGGTAAATGTTCCACACGATTTGGAAAGAATATATATTCAGTAGTTATTGACTGCATACAAATTAGGTCAAACTATTTGTCTTTTTGTGTTTGCTAATGAAAAATTCTCTCACTTTTTGTCTGAAAATGTCTTAATTTTAATTGCTTTGTTGATGGATAGCTTTTGTGGTGTATAAAATTTTAAAATCTTTCAGCATGTTAGATATCTTCATTGTTTTATGGCTTCCATCATATTGTTGGGAAGTCAACAGAGAATGTCTTGGATACTAAAATTCTGAAAGCCTTGGTTGATCTCCAGTGTCTTTGACCAGCTGTAATTTCAATATTTCCATACCATTTTATGGATTTTGTTGGCAGGAGAATTGGTTGGTTGACTATAAGCTGCTCTATCATAACTGGAAGTGGGACTATATTTTTTTTAAATCACCCTCAATCAGCATGTTTGTAGTATTCCCTACATGTGTAGGAACTGAAAAGGGAGATGGTGTAAGTGGTTTGGGAAGATGGAATTGACTGAACTCAAGGTCTTATGCTGTAATTTCTTGAGGTTTTATTGACAAATATATGAATGCTAGAGGAGGGCCGTGTTCGGGAAAATATGGGTTGCCATGTGAGAAATGGTATACTGAAAATGTGAATATCTTGAGAATATGCGAAAGACACTTTAATTTTTGCATGAGAAAAATAGTATATCACAGTAAAATATTCTACCCCTGAAATAAAGTTATGGTTCAAAATAAAGTAAACTAAATATGAAATGACTTTTAATCACTTGGAAGAATGCAAGGACAGAAAATTTATTTGTCATTGATGCTAGACGCATTCTCCTTCAAGGTGCCAAGAAGCCTGATATTTCACATAGAAAAGAAAATACAATGTTCACACACCATGTGGCTTTATAGTGAGAAAGCTAATGTTAAATATAGTTTATTGGTTTTAGAATTTTATAATCAACCTATAGCCAAAGCATGATCAAAGCCTGTCATGGTTTAAAATTTCATTTAAATACCAACAACATGGACAGTGTTAAAGTCAAAAGTAAAATTTGTAGAAGGAGGAAAATAAAAGGAAAATATGGGGAAGGAAGGTACCAACATCCTCATTTGACGTAGCAAGGAGTCGAATGACACTGGAATTAAAAAAAAAATCTACATGCTTTATTAAATTTACCAAGTTACCTAATAAAAAAATAAAGCTAATAATTTGTACATCAAACATTTCAGGATAAGATGAAGAAGAGTTACAAGTGTGTTCAACCCTTACATTTCAAAGCAGGAATTCATTAGATACTATATGAAGTTAATAACATAAGAATGGCATAAACATATTACTTAAAATCACACAGTAACCATGTGAGGAATTAACACCAAAAACAATCAGAAGAGGTTTACTCTGCAAGATGGGGTGGGATAAAGGGGGAATAGGTAGCCAAAATTTGCTCCTTCACATAAATTCTGATTATTTTATCATCTTGTACACATGTCACTGTAATAACAATTTAAAGGCTTTTATAACAATGCCATCTTGAAGACACCACATTTTTCTGATGTGAGAACTTCAGTAAACCAAGCTAAAAACTTTCCCATTTTAAGAGCAAGCTTGAACCAAAAGGATGCTGAGATTGGAGCAAAATGGAGACTAAGGAAGGACAAGATTCTTGGAGTCTCTGACAGAGGGACTAAATGAGGTAGGAATGAGAACCAGTGAGACGATAAGAGACTGCTGGCAAGACAAGAGGATAAACTAACTTGCTTAATAAATGCATAAAGTGAGGATTTAACTCCTTTTAACTTCTTTAGGTTGTAAGACTTTGTTTCTTTGAAAGAGATTCAGCATAGAATCGAGTTTACAAAGACCTGTTGGTTGTATTTTGAATACAAATAAGATTTTGTTATGAAAAGAGTTTATTTTTCTTAAGATTTCTCCTTTCATTCACAGTGTCATCATTTTAATCAAGTGATTTTTCTCTTTAAACTCCATTATTCTCTGAACTTCCCTTTGTATCTCAAGTCTATATTGTATTCCATTGCCAAATGTATCTTTGTAAAATACCTCTTTCATCATAGTAATTCCTTGTTCAGGAATTCAAAATGACTTTCTACTATATAATGCATTCAAAAGCATTACCGTATAATTTATTACTATTAATGAATTTCACAGAGACAATAGCTATGAACTGAGGATGTCTTAGACAGCCTAGGTGGGATATATGGTTGCCCTCACTGCTAATCTATGATTATCTGCAAGGACTAGATATCTTTTTTCTTTTTACAATGACTTTTCTTCCAGGTTAGAATTCATCCTTTTAATTTTTCTCTCTTTTGAAATCCATCCTGATTTTTAAGACTATGAAGTCCTCCCTAAAGCTATCCTATTTGGTTCACATCTCTCTTCTTAAAACTTTCATCTCTGCTGCAACATACAGTTCTTCATTAAAGGAGTCTTATATTGCTTTCCCACTGTTTTATAGAAATGATTCCTGCTTTCACAGGATCATAAAGTCCTTGACAACAAGGGTTGTTAAATTCTGTATCAGTCAGGGCCCCAGAAAGAAACAGCCAGCCACTCGTACTAAGATACTTTAATGAGGGAGCTCTTTGCAAAGGTATGGACAAGAAACTCTCTGGATAACACTGTATCCTGAGGCTACCAACAAAGGGGTACTGTATCACATGGTCGGCCTGACAACCAAGTAGAGGGAGCTGCTCCCAGAATGCAGACACAGAGGGTTGTCTGACAGTAGCTGTGACTGGCACAGGAACACAGCCACTTGGAGAGAGACCAGATTACTAAGTGCCTGACCTTATTCTTCTCTATACCTCCATGATGCTATTTCCACCTCCCGCCACCCAATACCGGTCAGCTCCTACATGGATTGATCAACTGGCCAAACCTATAAACCTGGTATAACAGTGATATTATTGCTACCCCATAGCCATCAAGTGAACCATCAGAAGTAGTGCTCAGCCATGCTTATCCCTTCATTTGCCAGTTCCTTTCCATTTTGGAAAGGGGTTTTATAATATTTTTCATATCACAAAGCAGAATATAGGACTCAGAGCTGATAATCCATAAATACGTGCTGACAGATTGTTGATCTGATATCAATTTTTGACATTTAATTACGTGAGTTTTAAACACCAATTGGAATTTTAATTTTGTTAGTCCCTTTTCTACAAAAACAAAAAACTGCATAATTTCCTAGCTTTCACAATTAATATTTTATTACTAAAAGTAAAAGAATAAATTCAACTTTAGAGTTATTTATTTCTTGTTTCCTTTCACTGTTTATTGGTCTATTTGAAAAAAAATGAACATGCTCAGTGTGAACATACGTATAGGCTTTACAAATCACTTTAATATATATCACTTTTTTGCATCTTTAGCTCTTGTCTTTGAGTTCACTATAAACAATTCTCTTTAGACATATTTTGTATCATTTTAAAATTCTTTTTTCTACCCTGGTGTAATTTCTGTTGATGATAAATATGAGACTAATGTCTTACAGACTTCACTCTCTTCTTGATTAGCTCCATAGATTTTTCTTGGCCTCCAGAAAGGTGTGGAAGCTTTTGAAAGATACATTTGTTTAATGCATCTCTATACTTTTAATTCATCTTGCTTTTTCTTGTGTCACTTTTTATTTAGACATTTTATAGTTAGTACCTGTGAAAGCAAACTTGCTTATAATTCTTTCAATGCCAGCCACATTTTATGAAAAATTTTTACTCACAAAGAAGTTTAAAAGCCACAAAGATTTATTCTCTTCTGCTCTTTGCATCATGTACATGAGGTTAGCATGCTGCTTTATCCCAGTCTGAAGTAACCAGACTTGATATAGCTTGATGCTTGTTCATTTTAAATAGATATTCTATTTAAAAGCAATGTTGAGAAACTCCTGCCAAGTCTAATAGGCATACATGCTTTCAGGTAAATAGAGCTCATAACTTTACAGCCCAGAACAGCAGGGGTTGAGTCAACTAAATTTTTTATTATAGTCATTTAGAAATTCATTTAAATATTGCTCATCAGCATCTATTGATCTCAACATTTTTCATACAGCCAGAAAGGCTGGTATACATGCAATCCTAACGTATTAGAATCTATCAGATTGTTTATGAAAATTTCCTGGTACAATGTGCTGATTTCATTTTATGATTTGTTTTAGGTTGTAGCAGTCCTGAAGTAAATTCCATTTTAACTTAGACTGATGCATCTTGTTTAGTTCTAGTTACTTGGAGTTGATTGGTGTAATGAATTTCTCCCTTATTGATCCACAAGTTAATCCTTTCAAAGTCAATAAGTTTATGTGCATAATACAAGTACATATTTCTGTTGTTTCTGGCTCAGTACATTCTTGCAGAAAGAAGTGGTTTTGCAGCTTAATGAATGAAAATCACTGCTTGGAACTAA
This sequence comes from Phoca vitulina, assembly GCF_004348235.1. Classification (NCBI taxonomy): domain Eukaryota; kingdom Metazoa; phylum Chordata; class Mammalia; order Carnivora; family Phocidae; genus Phoca; species Phoca vitulina. The sequence continues at coordinate 38,654,521 of NW_022589709.1, read as the reverse complement.
GAATATGGTAAATGTTCATCTTCACTGAGTGAATGAAGAATATTAAACCAACTTAATCTCACATGTTTATACTTTGATACAAATATAAATTTTAGGATATATCATGTCTTATGTTGTTCAAAAATGTTATATTTTCTATGACTTTTCATGTGAAAGATTGTGGGAGTTTTTACTGATTGCTATGAGTTTGTGAATATTTAGCATGCATACAATTAATATAGTATTCTTCTCCACCCAGAAAGAAAAGAGGCTTTGTCCTTTTAAACCCTCATGGCCTTTTGTAAACTTCAATGTTTCAAAGAAACATCTTTCGAAGAAAACATAGAAATACCTGTTGGACTTTATAGGTGTCATTGATTATAAATAGTATTATTTAAAAAAAGCTGTGATTAATTTTTGGTCTCTGTGAAGAGCAGACTGAATAGCACTGAGATTGAATTTAATTAAAAGACGACAAATTTAAGTCATTAAAGATCAAGATTCATTGGCTTTGTTGTGACGTATTTGGCACTTTCTGCTCTGTACTCTGATCTGTGTTGGAGGTGGTAGAGCATGTAAGCTTCATACCCATCCTAAAGCCCTCTGGACCTCTTTATGGAGTTATAGAGATAACTAGAAATACCTACTTCAATGTTAAAAGGCTTATCATACTGTGTTATAAATGACCATTTCCATGTCTATGTATTCCAAGAAACTCCAAAATTTTCAGAGGGATTTCTAGGAAGGATTTATATGGTTTTTCTTCACCACCTGTTTCTGAACTTAGCATGGTGCCTTTCACCTTATAAGCACTCAGTAAATCTTTCCTTAATTAAGGCTTGTTATAAAATGCTTACCATAAGTGATGAATGAGAAAAGTTTTAGTGAGGAATATAAAAACATACCACTTAACATAATCTAGTTGTTGAGATGGTGAATATGCAAAAAAGGCACAAGGCCCTGAATGATTACATATGTCCCCTGAGGATCAGTCAAGGAGAGACTTCACTTTAGGCTGGAAAAGAATTCTCCATGGAGGCAGAATCTGAACAGATTGTTCAAGAATAGTTTGTATCCACCGTTAGCTCCACGTTGCTTAAACACAGGGATTTTATGATTATTTGTGTTTGTATTCCTAATGCCTACCACACTGGTACAAAGTAGGTGTTTCATGAATGTCTGCTGAAAGAAAGCCTGTTAGATGAAGAAAGAAGGAAGTATTTTATAGGTCAGAGCATGAGGTATATGGAATTATGAAATTGTTTGGTCTCTTTAGGCAAGGAAGGGCTACTAAGCCATCCTAGCTATAGCATGAGGCAGTTGTGGCTTGAAGAACACACCATAGATGTGGAACGCATATTCTAGTCATGCCAGCAGGCTGTGGCTCTGTGAGCTCAGGGAAGCTCCTTCACCTCTCTGAGTCTCAAATGTTAATCCATAAAATGAGAAATAGCGTATCTGTTACCAACTTTGTTTTGAGAATTAAGGTAATATATATATGTCATACACGGCATGTTTGTGTCTTTTCAAAATTTATATGATGAAATCATATGATGGTATCAGGAGGTGGTAGTTTTGGAAGATAATTAAGTCATTAAGGTGGAGCCATCGGAAAGGGGATTAGTGCCTTTATAAGAAGAGACTTTCTTGTCTCTCTGTTTCTGTCTCTCTCTTTCTCTGCCAGCACCTTAATCTTGGACTTCCCAGTCTCCAGAACTTTGAGAAATAAATGTTTGCTGTTTAAGTCATTCAGTCTGTGGTATTTTTGTCATAGCAGCTTGAATTAAGACAGGTTGTCACAATGCCTATTTAGGTGGCTAGTGTGGAAAGTTCTTAATTTTTTTTATGCAAGATGGAGGTGGAGAAGGGATGTTGAAGCTAAGGTGGTATTTGGTTCTAGGATAGTTATATGGTATTTAAAAATTGTTCTACAACTCTCCTGGGGGCCCCACCAACAATGTGTTAACACCATCAGAAATAATCTTTATGTCTTATAAGAAGTGAGCTCATAATGTTCTTCTGCACACGTAATGATTTCAATTCCCTAGCCTTGATTTACCGTGAGACTGTAATTTTCCTTGGCTATAGATAGGTGGACATCCAGGGTTCTGTCAGCGAGCAGGAGTTGGGCAGTTTGGTTTTGAAGCTCTAGAAGGTCCTTGCTGAGGATGTATTGTTTGAGAGAATAATGATTTTCTCTTCAACTTCTGGAACATGCAGTAACTCCTGGATGTCACTTGCAGAGTTCATGTGAATCTCACAGGAATGGATTCAAGACATCCTTTAATTATCAGATCCTTCCGGCTATATCATTTGACAGTGGGTGAAATCTGCACTGCAGAGAAAGTCAAAGTGCTAGATGTTTTCCATTTGCCCCTGTAGATTTGTGTTGCACCTGTCTCTACTTTTCTCCATACCATGACCTCAGCTGGGCTTCCCTGACCTCTGGCTTTCAGTTGGGTTTGCCAATGGAACACAGTGTGGGGTATTGAAAGGTGGAGGAGATGATGAATATGGACACCAAAATTCTCAACAAAATCCTAGCTACTAGGACCCAACAGTACATTAAAAAGATCATCCACCACAACCAAGTGGGATTTATCCCTGGGATACAAGTGTGGTTCAACATTTGCAAATCAATCAACGTGATAGAACACATTAATAAGAGGAGAGAGAAGAACCATATGGTCCTCTCAATTGATGCAGAAAAAGCATTTGACAAAATACAGCATTCTTTCCTGATTCAAACTCTTCAGAATAGGGATAGAGGGAACATTCCTCAAGTTCATAAAATCCATCTGTGAAAAACCCACAGTGAATATCATCCTCAATGGGGAAAAGCTGAGAGCCTTTCCCTTACGATCAGGAACACGTCAAGGATGCCCACTTTCGCCACTATTGTTCAACATAGTACTAGAAGTCCTAGCAACAGCAATCAGACAACAAAAAGAAATAAAAGGTATTCAAACTGGCAAAGAAGAAGTCAAACTCTCTCTCTTCTCAGATGACATGATACTTTATGTCACTCCACCCTCAAATTACTAAAACTCATACAGTAATTCAGTAATGTGGCAGGATACAAAATCAATGCACAGAAATCAGTTGCTTTCTTATACACTAACAATGTAACTGTAGAAAGAGAAATTAGAGAATCAACTCCATTTACAATAGCACCAAAAGCTGTAAGATAACTTGGAATAAACCTAAACAAAGAGGTATAGGATCTATACTCTAAGAACTACAGAACACTCATGAAAGAAATTGAAGAAGACACAAAAAGCTGGAAAAACATTCCATGCTCATGGATTGGAAGAATAAGCATTGTTAAAATGTCTATGCTACCCAGAGCAATCTATACCTTCAATGCCATCCTGATCAAAATTCCAACAACAGTTTTCAAAGTGCTGGAACAAACAATCGTAAAATTTGTATGGAATCAGAAAAGACCCCGAATCGCCAAGGAAATGTTGAAAAAGAAAAACAAAGCTGGGGTCATCACGTTGTCAGATTTCAAGCTATATTACAAAGCCATGATCACCAAGACAGCATGATACTAGCAGAAAAACAGACACATAGGCCAAAGGAACAGAATAGAGAGCTCAGATATGGACCCTTAACTCTATGGTCAAATAATCTTTGACAAAGCAGGAAAAAATATGCAATGGAAAAAAGACAGTCTCTTCAATAAATGGTGCTGGGAAAATTGGACAGCTAAATACAGAAGAGTGAATGAATGAAACTCGACCATTCTCTAACACCATACACAAAGATAAACTGGATGAAAGACCTCAATGTGAGACAGGAATCCATCCAAATCCTAGAGGAGACCATAAGCAGTAGCCTCTTTGACATCGGCCACAGCAACTTCTTTCAAGACATGTCCCCAAAGGCAAGAGAAACAAAAGCAAAAATGAACTTTTGGGACTTCATCAAGATAAAAAGCTTCTGCACAGCAAAGGAAACAGTCAACAAAACAAAGAGGCAACCCACGGAATGGGAGAAGATTTTTGCAGATGATACTACAGACAAAAGGCTGGTATCCAAGATCTATAAAGAACTTCTCAAACTCAACACCCAAAAAACAAATAATCAAGTCAAAGAATGGGCAGAAGACATGAACAGACACTTCTTCAAAGAGACATACAAATGGCTAACAGACACATGAAAAAATGTTCATCATCATTAGCCTTCAGGGAAATTCAAATCAAAACCACATTGAGATACCACCTTACACCAGTTAGAATGGCAAAAATGGACAGGGAAAGAAACAACAAATGTTGGAGAGGTTGTGGAGAAAGGGGAACCCTCTTACACTGTTGGTGGGAATGCCAGTTGGTACAGCCACTTTGAAAAACAGTGTGGAAGTGCCTCAAAAAATTAAATATAGAGCTACCCTATGACCCAGCAATTGCACTCCTGGGTATTTACCCCAAAGACACAGATGTAGTGAAAAGAAGGGCCATATGCACCTCAATGTTCATAGCAGCAATGTCCGCAATAGCCAAACTGTGGAAAGAGCCGAGATGCCCTTCAATAGATGAATGGATAAAGAAGATGTGGTCCATATATACAATGGAATAATACTCAGCCTTCAGAAAGGATGAATACCCAACTTTTACATCAACTTGGATGGGACTGGAGGAGATTATACTAAGTGAAATAATTCAAGCAGAGAAAGTCAATTATCATATGGTTTCACGAATTTGTGGAATGTAAGGAATACCATAGAGGACATTAGGAGAAGGAAGGGAAAAATGAAGGAGGGGAAATTGGAGGGGGAGACGAACCATGAGAGACTATGGACTCTGAGAAACAAACTGAGGGTTCTAGAGGGGAGGGGGGTGGGGAGGGATGGGTTAGCCCAGTGATGGCTATTAAGGAGGGCACGTACTGCATGGAGTACTTGGTATTATACACACAGTGAATCATGGAACACTACATCAAAAACTAATGATGTACTGTATGGTGACTAACATAACATAATAGAATTAAATAAAAAAGAAAGAAATGTGGAGGAGAAAATAGATGGGGTATTTTTGCCAACTGTTTTATCCCTATGAGGCTGAGATTTTGTTTTTGTTTTTCTTTATACTAAGGCCACGGCTCCTGCTTGGCAAACCCTCCACCAGAGTTCTGGTAACACCTCTCCTTGTCCTTTCAGGCCCCGGCTGTGTAATGGCTTCCTGCTTTTATGAGGACTTGGGTCCTTCACCCTCTGTATTAGTCTCCTTAGCCCTATTCAAGTCTTTGTAAATTGTTCTTTCATTCATTAATTATCATTTTGAATTAAGTAACTATTTTCTGAGTCTAACTTTTGGATTCTGACCGATACTTCTAATTAATTAATATTAATAAGAGCAATTAATATTAATAGCAATAGTAATTAATATTAATAAATATTCCTCAGTACTGTTTAGTAACAGCTTGTACTCAGTCTAGCAAACCCATCATCAGATTTGAGAGGCAGGCTTAGCTGTACTTGTATATGTGCAGTATTGAGTTTTGCATATTTGTTTTTCTTACCTGCTTATTACATATTAATAAAATCTTCAAAGGGGTAGCATTTAGGTTTTATTTACTCTTTACTTAGAGGAGCATATTTGAAAATGTTAAAAAGTAATTGGAGGCATGCTGGAAATCAAAATTAATTACACATTGAAATGAGCAACTAGATGCCAGGTTTGGCATGCGCAAATGTTTGTTCCTGATAAAAAGTAGATTTTTGTAGAGGTGTTAAGAAGATGTCACTCTGTGATCAGCCATTTTCACAGTTGAAAGTTTTGCCTCAAGTTTTGGCTTTTTACTCAACTTGGTTCAAATGAAAAGCTGTTTCCTTTCGGCTATTATGTTTATGCTTGAAATATTGCTGTCTCTGTATATGTTTGCTTTATGCGTGATCCAGAAACACAGTGAGAGATGCATCATTAGGGTGTTAAAAGTACATTTATTAGTGTGTAAAAGATGGAATGAGGGTGCTCTTGGATATTTATGTTTGTTGACAAAAGCCACATGATGTGAATTTATATTGTATTCAAGATAAAGCCATCATTAAGCATGATTAGAATTTATGTGAAAATGAGACAGATAGAAGAAATAAATTGTTAGTTTGAACAAAGTGTTATCTTTTTCTTTGAGGGAACATATTCCAATGCTTTTGTTTGTTATTCTCATTTCAATAAGATGTATTCTTGAATGACAGATGATTATTTGACAAAGAAATTTTGATTTTAAGCAGAATGATCTAATACCACATTTTGAAGGCGATGGTATTTGATGTTCTATTTTTAAAGTATATATCATATTATTAAAAACATTATAGCTTCTCTATCCCTATCCTGTGTTGTCTTGGTCCATGCTGACAGCAAAAGGATAAATACAGTGCATACCAGGGTTCCTTTGGTAATATCATAAACATGACACATGTCATCCTATGATAAATTGGCTCTGTGTCTGTTCAATTTCAAATCAAAAGCTCTGGAGGCAGAAGTGTTAGGAAGCAGGCATAATTGTGGCATACAGAGGTCTCAGATGCACAAAATTAGTGAGCATGGAACAGATAACAGAGAAAGAGACCCACAGTGAGAGGAAGTTTGCACAGGTTTGTGGACTTCCTGGGGTTTAGGTAGTATTGGCAGATGTTAGGTGGGAAAAAAAACATCTGTAAGCTTGATAATGAGCATTCCCAGAATCTGAAGTGACAACTGTATCCAGCACAAATGCTGTCTTGTCCTATTTGCATACCAATTAAATTTTAAAATAAAGAAACAAATATTGGGTTACTGAATTTGTTTGACAAATAATCTGTAGGGCTTACTCAGTACAACTGGGTCAGGCATGTTGGCTGTTTGACAGATGTTGTATCTGTGAAAGATTTAAGCAAAAAATGTATCCAGATTGTTACCACCCACAGTTTTATAAGTAGGAATCTGAAATGGGTTAGAGATGGTTTGATATCCCGAGGCAGCCACGACAGAATGCTTTTTCTCTGTGCTCTGCTAATGCATTCAATAGGTGATATTTCACATTTAACTTTCAAAGTAGGATGTTTTAAAAAATATAGTTGTAAATTTAACATTGCATTTTTTGATATATAGTTTTTTAGATTTAAATTATACATTATACATTAAGAAACTAAATTTGATCTTTTTGGTGTAAACACTTTTTTGTACAGTGTTATATTAGTTTCACATGTACAATACAGTGATTCAACAGTTCCATACATCACCTAGTATTCATCAAGACAAGCACACTCCTTAATCCCCATCTCCTATTTAACCCAAACCCCCACCTGCCTTCCCCTTGGTGACCCTCAGTTTGTTCTCTATAATTAAGAGTCTGTTACTTGATTTGTCCTCTTTCTCACTTTTTTTTTCTCTTTGCTTGTTTTGTTTCTTAAATTCTATGTATGAGTGAAATCCTATAGTATGTCTTTTTTTGACTGACTTATTTCACTTACTATTATACCCTCTAGCTCCATCCATGTTGTTGCAAATGGCAAGATTTCATTCTTTTTGATGGCTGAGTAATATTCCACATCTTCTTTATCCATCATTCGATGGACACTTGGGCTACTTCCATATCTTGGCTATTGTAAATAATGCTGATATAAACATAGGGGTGCATGTATCCCTTTGAATTAGTGTTTCTGTATCCTTTGGGTAAATAGCCAGTAGTGTGATTACTGGATCATAGCGTAGTTCTATTTTTAACTTCTTGAGGAATCTTCTCACTGTTTCCTTTTAACAGTGGCTGCACCCATTTGCATTCCCACCAACAGTGCAAGAGAGTTCCTTTTTCTCCACATCCTCATCAACACCTTTTGTTTCTTGTATTGTTGATTTTAGCTATTCTGACAGGTGTGAGGTGATAACTCATTGTAGTTTTGATTTGCATTTCCCTGATGGTAAGTGATGAACATCTTTTCATGTGTCTGTTGGCCATCCGGATGTCTTCTTTGGAGAAATGTCTGTTCATGTCTTCTGCCCATTTTTAAATTGGATTGTTTTTTGAGTGTTGAGTTGTATGTTATTTATATATTTTGGATACTAACCTTTATTGGCTATGTCATTTGCAAATATCTTTTTTCATTCCATAGGTTGCCTTTTAGTTTTGTTGATTGCTTTGCTGTGCAGAAGCTTTTTATTTTGTTGTAGTCTCTAGTTTATTTTTGTTGTTTATTTCCCTTGCCTTAGGAGACCTATCTAGAAAAAAGTTGCTATGGCCAATGTCAAAGAGGTTACTGCCTGTGTTCTAGGATTTTTATAGTTTCATGTCTCACACTTAGGTCTTTAATCCTTTTTGAATTTATTTTTGTGTTTGATATAAGAAAGTGGTCCAGGTTCATTCTTTTGTATGTCGCTGTCCAGTTTTCCCAACACTATTTGTTGAGACACTGTCCTTTTCCCATTGCATATTTTTTCCTGCTTTGTCAAAGACTAATTGACCATATAATTGTGGGTTTATTTCTGGATTTCCTATTCTGTGCTATTGATCTATGTGTCTCTTTTTGTGTTAGTACCATACTGTTTTGATTACTGTCACTTGGTCATATAACTTGAAGTCTAGAATTGTGAGGACTCCAGCTTTCCTTTCCTTTTTCAAGATTGCTTTGACTGTGGTTCCATACAAGTTTTGGAATGTTTGTTCTAGTTCTTTGGAAAATGCTCGTGCCATTTTGATAGGGATTGCATTAAATTTGTAGATTATTTTGGGTAATACAGACATTTTAATAATATTTGTTCTTCCAATCCATGAGCATGGAAGGTCTTTCCATTTCTTTGTGTCATCTTCAATTTCATCAGTGTTTTATAGTTTTCAGAGTACAGAGCTTTCACCTCTTTGGCTAGATTTATTCCTAGATATCTTACTATTTTTGGTGCAATTGTAAATGGGATTGTTTTCTTAATTTCTCTTTTTGCTGCTTCATTATTGGTGTATAGAAATGAAACAGATTTCTGTACACTGATTTTGTATCCTGCACTTTTACTGAATTCATTTGTCAGTTCTAGCAGTTTTTTTGGTGGAGTCTTTCAGGTTTTCTATATATAGTATCATGTCATCTGCAAATAGTGACAGACACAAACAGATTATTTCAATATAATTGATATACACAGAGGAAAAGTAACATACCATAAATCTTACTTCTAGGAGTCTACATATTAAAATTCTTCTGGGAAGTTAGATACTGATTCATTTTTGTTCTACACAGTGGACATTTTTTTTGAAATGTGTGCAAATCAAACATGTAAATTGATTCATATTTGCCTTGATTAATGCTTCAGAAGCACTTTTATTTTTGTTCGCATGTCCTTTCATTTGGTTTATTTTCATTTGGTGTTGGATTCTCTTGTTAAAATTCTTTCTATCTCTCTTCCTTCTAGTTTTTCTGTCAAGTAGTTAATCACTTTAAACTTATAAATCCACTAGAAACACTTGCTATTTGAAGGATCCCTGAGGTGAATCATTCTTTAAACTGAAAATTGCTTTGTTTGAGCAAAAGTTACTTTTTCTTTTATATATTTTGCAAAAATGACTACCCTAAATATTTTCTTCAGACATGGTATTGAAGTAAAAAAAAGTTAGCTTTGATAAATATTTTCTCATCATTATATATTTAACCAGCATTTTTTGAGGTGCTATTGAGTATTATGGTAACTGAGCTATATAAGGCTTTTTCTCCTCTCAAATTATTAATACTTCTGTGGCAGATGTAGACTAATAAGAAGAGTATTGGAGTACAGAGGAGTAAATTCATAATAGTGGTGTATTCCAGGTGCTTTGCCACCTAAGAGAACCTAAGAACAATAAAGTGACAGAAGTGGGAGGAGACAGACATCCCAGAGAGGGTGGCCCATGAACTGCATCTAGAGGAAGGAGTAGATGAAGGTGGGTGGTGGATGATACCATGTTACAGGTAGAGAGTAAGTGTTGTGACACCATGGCAAATTCAGAGTGTGGCATAATAAGAGAAGTCACCAGGAAGTCATGTTGGTCTACATTCTATATTAAAGGGCACCTATGAAGGTATAGCGAGAGATGAGGCTGTAAAGATGAGAGTGAAGGGCCTTGTATGCTTTATTAAGTAAAGAAGATCACTTTATCCAAAAGGGATACATGGGTCACTTCTATATTTAAACAGTAGAATGACACTGTCTAATTTATATTTTAGAAACAGTACTCTGACAGCAGCTAATGGTCTAGAATTGCTGGAACAAACAATCCAAGAAATGAAAAAATGAAGTTTAGTTGAAAAAAATCTTTAATGCCTCTATGCTTTCCAAACGGAGCATTATCAAGTAGCATAATTAGGTTTTAGCCACATTATTTTTATTGGGTAAATTAGACTAGAAGTTCACAGAAGCTTTTATATTAGCATGGCTTCTTGTTTCCAGTCGGCATCCCTGATCTAAAAATGCTTCCTTAGGGCTGCGAGTCACACTGGAAATTTCAGCTCAGGTTGGGCATAGACTTCTCTTGGCTGGCCCAGCCGCTGGCCAACAACCCCTACTCTCCATGGAAAGGCTCCCAGAGGGCAGACAGCTCTGCTTCTTTTTGCAGTTGACATTGCTATTGCTGGAGCACCGTGGACAGAGTCCCAAGTTCTTTCAACGAAGCAAAGACTTGCATGAGATGTGACAGGTCTATAGAGCTACTTATCAACAAGGGAGAGGCAAGGGGGTTGGCACTTCCAGGAATATGACAGAAAGAAAAGGAAGAATAAAAAGCTGCTATCACACCTGCCACAGAGGGCAATAAAAGATGTGTGATATGGCAGGGCAGAAAGCTAGTGAGGGAGTTGAATGCTTGGTGAACAAATGGCATATTTAGGGTAGCAAAAAATGTTAGAAATATTTTTTTAGGTCATATTACTCCTGTAATGAATGAAGAGGGTCATTCTAAATCTTATGATTATCACAGTGTAGTAGTAGATTTGCAGCATTAAGGACATGCAGCACTAGCTGCATGTCTGCTTTTAATTCCACAGACTGGAAACCCAGAAGACCACATATATAGATTATCTAAGAAGGACCAAACTGTTCTGGAAGTTTTTGAACATTTTCTGAATGCTGTGGATTAATATCCAGTTTTAGATCTCTGCTGTATAAGATTAAAATAACAGTGGTTTTGCTTCTGGAAATCCACTGGAGTCTCTGGACTCCACTGAGTCATAGGTCTTAGATCAGGAACTCTGGTGAAAGGTCAGTCAATCTAATTAAAGAAAGTTTTATTAAGGGCTAAATTATGCAGTAGGTGCTGGGGTCAAGTGAGAGAGAAATCTCTCAGTTCTCACCTTTTATGTACATATAGTACACAACCATTGATAGTTGAAAATCTGTATGATAAAGGCTGATTAGTTAATGGGATCTTGGGTGTAAGGAAGCTGGGAGGACATTAGCATAGCTAAGATACCCTTCTGGAGAAGAAGGAGCAGCAGCGGGTGTGTGGGGGTGAGCTATTCTAGAAAAGTCATACTAATTAAAGCTGGAGACATGACTGGACCCTGAGCCTGGGAAACTTGTATGCAGGCTAAGGAAGGCATTAAGAATTTAGGTGTGGGAATCACTGATGAATGGTAAATGGGGGAGTAATGTGACTGGTTGTGCATGTGATTAAGATCTCTCTGATGGCTTTCTCAAAGACAGATTTGTATGAGAGCTGGTACTCAGGGTGATGATGAAACGGTCTGGGGAAGGGGAGGTGCTTGCCTTAGGGCAATGACTGCAGTGCTGCAGGATGCAGCTGAGAAACATGTCAGGACTTCAGTGGCAGTACTCAGTGATTGCCAGGAACAGAGTCAGGATTGTTGGGAGAGAGGGAACCAATTTTAGTGAGAAGGTAATTAATTCCATTTGAGACAAGTTGAGCAAGAGAAGAAAAGACTTTTCTATTTTTATTTTTGAGCAAAAGTCAGTCAGTGAGGTAAAGTTGGGTGAAGTGACCAGGTCTTATAAATGGCATCCAGCTGAAGAGAAAAGTAGCACAAAAACTCCCAAAGGGGCATGCAAAAGACTGTGTTTCAGTTTTAGAGCTTTCTTTCTTGTGAGGTCTTGTGTTTGCATGTGGATGGGATTTAAGGTGGCAGAATTTTTGAAGTAAGGACAAACTATGATGAGAAAGTCTGACATAGCTTGTGTGAATGAAAATGACTAGTAAGCTTTAATTTCTTGGAGCAATATTCATGATTCTTTTCCTTTTGTCAGAAATTTGGTCAGTAACTAACTAAAAGGTCTAAGTTCTTACTGTAACTCCCCATATAATCGAATTCTTTAGAAAAAACAATAAAAATTTTGCAGATCTAGCCTTCTTATTTCTTCTCATGGCACCTTTCTGATTAGCACTTCCTTCATAATTTTTCTGTCTACTGACGGATCTTGGCTAATTGAGGCAATGTGCATATTTATGTTAGTCCTTTTCCATTTATGGGGAGATTTTCTTCCCATTAACAAAGTGGGGAACATAAATTACTAGTCCTACTTCTGTTATTTGGTTCTTATTCTTAATTTAATCCTTTGTCCTAATTTCCCTCTTGTAACATATGCATTGGCCAGAGGAAAAATTGTCTCTTTGAACATTATGTGGATCTTAACAACTGAGAAGTGAAATACCAGATCTTTTGAGATGGCTATTTATTGATGCAATAAAAATTCATTTTCATTGTAAATATATTTTGCTAAAAAGTTTTTTTTTTTTTTTTTTTTTTTTTTAGAAAGAGTCCAGGCACATGCGCAGGGGTGGGGAGGGGCAAAGGGAGGGAGAGAGAGAGAATCTTAAGCAGGCTCCATGCTCAATGTAGAGCCTGATCCAGGACTTGATCTGAAGACCCTGAGATCATGACCTGAGCCAAAAATCAAGAGCCGGTTGCTCAGGTGACTGAGCCACCCAGGTATCCCGCTAAATAGTATTTTTAAAGAAGAAATATACCATTTTTTGAAGCCATTATGCCAAAAACCTCAGCATATTTGCTATCCATGTTTGGATGCCAGAGTTGTCAATAACAGATATATCATCAAAATCCTCTTAGCTAAACAGGCAGGAGTTCTGATAGTGTCAGAACTCTGTGTGGCTCAGTGGTGGTTCACGCTGGATAAATATCCCTTTTCCTTAAGACCTAACAAAGAAATTTTTGACTCAGGAGAGCTTGTGGCTACTGAAAGGCTAAGCTGTATAAAGCCCTTCTGAATCTGTTCTCTCCCCAAGAGCTGGCATATCCTAATACATGTTACACTAGGTTTAATTTCTATTTCAGTGTTTTAAAGTTTTTACAGATATACTTACATTCTTACTATTGCCTATCTCCATTACCAAAATAATTGATTCATAATGATGACCCCAAAATAGCATGAAGTGTTGAATCAAAGCAATATCAAATTTGTTCTATGGTATCTGAGGCAGTGAAGTGGATTTTCATAAACAATATGAGGTGAAATTCAAAGGTTTGTTTTACTTAAATGTTACATCTAGTTCACCCAGAATGCCTCATATTTGACCTCTTTGGTTAACTGTAGATTTACTTTATAGGCTTGCTGAGAGCACAACCTTATGTTAGATGGGCAGAGGGAATTATCTAGATTTATGGAAGGTATATGTGATAATGAAATATTTAAAATGCAAATGGAGGAAATCCTTTGCACTTCAATGTATTGAATGTGTTCAAGTCTGCTTGGCATAAGGAAGCCAAGTAGGAAATTATGTGTTTAAGGATGGCAAACTATCCAGTCACCTGGAACATCATATCACTTACCTATGCAGAAGAGTAATTGAAAATGCCCTGAATAAAGGCAAGCAGAACAGTAATGTGCCAACCCAACCTATCAAAGAAAGAAATGGAGAAAATGTGGGGTTGTCAAATTTTATATCAAGACAATGTTTAACAATATACATATACACTTTTTTAACTACAGGAAGAGATAATTCTAGCTGCTTGGAGAAACAAAGAAGCAAGTTGGAATTCACTGACAGCTTTATAATACAATAATAGGATGCATGTCTTTGGAGTGGAATGGAGTAACTGAAAAGTAGGGTCAGCTTCATTAATTACATTTTTTAAATTTTATTTTAATTTCAGTATAGTTAACATGCAGTGTTATATTGGTTTCAGGTGTACAATATAGGAATTCAATAATTCTACACATTACATCAGTGCTCATGAAGATTAGTGTACTCTCAATCCCCATCACCTATTTCATGCATCCTCCCACCCACGTCCCTCTAGTAACTGTCACTTTATTCTCAGTAGTTAGAGTTTTTTTTCTTGGCTTGTCTCTCTTTTTTTCTTTTGTTCATTTGTTTTGTTTCTTAAATTTCACAGATGAGTGAAATCATATAGTATTTGTCTTTCTCTGACTGACTTATTTTGCTTAGCATTGTACTCTGTGGCTCTATCCATGTCATTGCAAATGGCAAGATTTCATTCTTTTTTTATGGCTGAATAATATTCTCTTTGTGTGTGTGTGTGTGTGTGTGTGTGTGTGTGTGTGTGTACACCTCTTCTTTATCCATTCATCTATCAATGGACACTGGGGCTGTTTCCATAATTTGTTTATTGTAAATAATGCTGCTTATAAACATTGGGGTGCTTGTATCCCTTTGAATTAGTGTTTTTGTATTCTTTGGGTAAATACCCAGTAGTGTGATTACTGGATCATAGGGTAGCTCTATTTTTAACTTTTTGAGGAATCTCCATACTGTTTTCCACAGTGGCTGCACGAGTTTGTATTCCCACCAGCAGTGCACGAGTGTCCCTTTTTCTCCACATCCTGGCCAACACTTATTGTTTTTTTGTATTTTAATTTTAGTCATTCTGGCAGGTGTGAGGTGATATCTCATTGTAGTCTTGATTTGCATTTCCCTGATGATGAGTGATGTTGAGCATATTTTCATGTGTCTGTTTGTCATGTGGATGTGTTCTTTGGAGGAATGTCTGTTCATGTCTTCTGCCTATTTTTAATTGGATTATTTGTTTTGTGGGTATTGATTTGTATACGTTCTTTATATATTTTAAATAAGCTTCATTAATTATTAATAGTTAATCAGATTAGTCATTGTCAAAATCTACTGGAGTTTGAAATCTTCTGAGAATCACAGAAAATGCCAAATTTTTCAAGGAAGCTTATTTACCTGAGGCACAAGAAGGTAGCTTCCTATTAAGGAATGAGCTACTGATCTTTCACAAGATAAAGACCCATGGCTCTAGAGGGAAGCTCCTTTTGGTAGGCAGAGCCTCAGCCAGAAGCCCAGGTGTTGGTGTGATACCTACACGTGTATGTCACTCAGGCTTTCCCAGATTGACCAACCTGACTAACATTAGCACTCCGTATTCTCCAACTTCCATTTTGATTTTCTAGTTTATCACAACTCTGTCTACCTGAATTCTACTTATTCCATTTAAAGGCCCCTAAATAAAGTATGTATTAAGTTTCTTTCTTTTTGTTGGGACCTTTCAGATTTAATTCCTTAACTCTCATTTAACTACCTTAAAAATGTCCTCCTGACAGATCTGCCATTCCTACTATCAGCTTTCCTTTTAACAAATTTATATGTTCTGAAAAAAATAGATTTACTCATTGCATGCAATGTTCCTATTGCAGTCATGAAAAGTCTTATTTCTGTAAATTTTTAAGTTCTCTTTATCAAGAGTTATCAAACAAAGTCTTAGCTTTTTAGCTATAACAAACTAAAATATCCTGTTTTATATGGGAAATATTAGCCTTATATCATTGTCCTGACACAAAATGACATATAGAACAAACATTTATTGAATAATTTAGCTACTACACATTAGCTACTTGAATTAACTATTGTGAAATCAATAGTTTTCTTTCTTTTTTATTTAATAGCCTAATTTTCCTGCCACATAGGTGACTTAATTTTTACCTAAGTTTCATTTGTTTATCTTAAAACTTAGTACTTTAGTAAAATAGGTATTTGTATTATTCTGTGTCAATTTTTCCTGGGGTACAATGTGGCATTTATATCTGTCTAATCAAGTGTTCTTTCATTTTGAAATAATTTTTTTGATTTATGCATTTAAACTTTTGGTACACTTTTATTTTTCATCTTTGGGGTTACCAATATGCACAGTATGAATATCCTTGGTCTTTTTTTTAAAGTCAAATTTATTGATTTATAATTTATGTATAGTAAAATTCACCCTTTTTAACTGTACATTTTGACAAGTTGGACAAATGCTGTATGATAACTACCACAATCGATACAGAATATCCTCTATCACCCCAAACCTTCCACATGCTCCTTTGTATTCACAGAGGTTGCTTTTCTAAAACTTTTTGCATTAGTGGTCATGTCTTTTGATCAGTCCACTCTTTTTGGCCAACAGTCTGCAATCATTGAATGGCTATTTAGGAAAAAAGCTTATCCTTAATAGTCATGAAATAAATGCAAATTAAACAACAATAAATACCACTTTTGTCTGACTTACTGGAACATATTAAAAATATGACACCCATTGTGGAAGTGGTTTAGTTGGCCGTGTTATTTTTGCTGTGGGAATAAATATTGATATATTTTTAGAGGGAATAATACATTACAACTTCTAAAATAGCCAGTTTGTTAAACTATTGTGCTTTCCAAGAAAGTGTTGGAGATATGTATTGGTATTAATGTATAAAGGTATTCATCATAGCATTTTTATAATAGTCAAAATTATAAAATGAATATTCAATACTATGAAGTTGATTACATTCTATTATAGCTGTTTAATGGGATATTATACAGCTATTAAAATATTTTTAAATGTCTAGCTGTTATGTGATATAATTATTTTAACAGAAAAAAGTTGGGATTGACTCCCTGGCTCATAAGTATTTCTTCTTTCTCAGGGATGGGTGGGCTCCCAAAGATATTGTCTCTGCCAAAGCTTGTTGATCTGAATTTTTCAAAATTTTTATAATTAACATTGCTTCTTTTATAATCATATTTTTATTTTTATTCATTTATTTTTTTAAAGATTTTATTTATTTATTTGACAGAGAGATAGAGAAAACAGGTAGGCAGAGCAGCAGGCAGAGGGAGAGGGAGAAGGAGAAGCAGGCTCCCTGCTTAGCAGGGAGCCTGATGCGGGGCTTGATCCCAGGAGCCTGGGATCATGACCTGACCCGAAGGTGGACACTTAACCAACTGAGCCACCCAGTTGCCCCTATAATCACATTTTTAAAAGTCCAGCTATCTCTTGTAGATAGTATATAATGAATAGAAGATTATACCCTTCTGAGGCCACAATGTCAAATCTGTATGCCAGAAATAATTTTTAAATACAATGTTTTATAAAGTTCATGTAATAGTTTTAGGATATAATTTTATAACAAATAAGAGGGCAGAAAAAGTTATAGTTCTTATAATATAAAAGTAATACTATTCATTTAAGAGCTATTTTAAGGGAAAGAACCTTGAGAAAGAAGACCTGAGCTAATTAAATTTTCTTTAATTGTTTTTATAGAAGGTATCTTATTTTTTGTTTGGCCATTGATCTTGATAATAACCCTTAGACTTGAATTCATGGATATATAGACATGAAAGGCATATTTGATACAACATTTGGCTAACATTGATTGACATAAACATTTGAATAAATCTTCAAAAATCTGTCATGACCACAAGAACCCTGAACATAAACTCCTTGACACATGTGACCCACTTTGTGGGAATTGTTTGAATGTCTCTTTAGTCCCAGCCCAACCCTTCCTAATGGAGTTGTCTTTATGACTTCTCAAATTCATTCTTCTGGATATTTGTATCTAATGACATACATGCTTATTTACTTGTTTCAGTTAAAGTTATTTTTATACTTTTTTAACACTTAAAAAAAGCAAATATTCATTTTATTTCCAAGTCAGATTGTGGGGTAAGGAATGTCTGTTTTATTTCAAGACATGAATTATGTTTACAAAAATAAAATACCAAAAAAGATACACACTGAATTGTCTTTGCATCTAAACTGTAAATACTTGAGAGTAGACAATGTATATTTTGTTCACTATGATCTTCCTTTGCCTAGAAAATAGATGATCAATAAATATTGGTTATGATTAATTATTATACTTATGTTGTGAAAAATCAACCTAATTAACAGAGTGTCAAGAAAATTTAAGTGAATTAGACACACAAACTCTTTTTTAAAAAATGCTTGTTATATTCCAGGCATTAGAAAGTGGATATGTAAAAAATGCAAATGAAGGAGAATGGAGTTGATCTAATCATGTAATGCAATATCTGTTGCTCCTACCTATTCTTTCACATGTCCTTGCATGACTTTTTCCCTGTCTCTAAATGAAATAATTCCTTTTTGTTTAAATACTGTCAAGCAACGGAGAGTCATGGAATACTTCAGCTCTTCTTCACTTGAGCACTGCTTGTGTTCATAAAATGATTTCCATGCTGACATGTCTTTAGAGTCTTATGAATAATTAGTTGGTTATGGTGATAATTTGAGAAAGGGAGAAGATCTCACATTTCAACACTACCAGGGGATTTTGATATGTTAAGATTTTGCCATCTAGCATAAGTTAAATCTTATTAGGACCTTTTGTCAATAGTAATTCCTGGGCTTCTGTTAGTTGCTATACAAATAAGAGGAGAGAGATTGACTGTAGAGTCCTGGAACAAACTAATGTAGAATCAAGTTTGCCTATATTTAAGTAGATCATGATCTAAATTAGATGCTCCTTAGGTTTCTTATCTGTATAGGGTAATTAAACTCAAAGCCAAATTCTATGAAGTCAAGTGTTTCCATGGGTAAATTTTATGCTTAAATCTTTTCACACCATTTCAAATCACCTTGTTACCATTAGTAAGCTCTCCACTTTTTCTTTATCAGCATTGTTGTTGATAAAGTCCTGTTTATTTCAAGAACTCAATTGTGACTGACCTCAATCATCATGAAATACTTTCTGTACGAGCTCATGCTTTGGGATGAGTTTTGTTACATTATCAGGAACTTGCTTAAATGATGTTTTGGAATGTTATTTGATTTATGTTCATTGTTCTAACTACACTTATGGACCATTAAAACTGAGGCAGAAATACAGATATCAGAGAAACTGAAAGAACAATTTGTTTTCTGAGGTGTGCCCTCTGAAAGAGACACTTGTTCAACCCTCTCTTCAGGTGGAGATGTTGAGCTTATGGTTGTTAACATATTTTGAGAAGAAGCATTATAATGGTGAAACACTAGAAGACATTTTCAAATAGTGCCTCTTTTTTAATGTATTTGTTTCCCAAGGAGCAGACGGTACCAGCAATAGTCCTGTCTGGACCCATCACCGAGCTTCCTCCACAAATGTATGAACTCTTCTGTTTTTGCCCCAGGCACAACACTTCTGTTAGTCATAAGCTTCCATGTGTTTATATGTCGTCACATTGTCATGTGAAGAACAGAAATGCCATGTGAGATTTTCTGAGAATCTTAATTTTTCTAGGATATATAATTCAAAGCTCTACTTAGGGTGAAAACCTAAAGATTATTACCTCATATCCTAAATTAATGATATATCCAATAATGATATGTCTAAAATATATAAAAAGCTCATAAAATTCAACACCAAAAAAAGACTGATTAAAAATGGGCAGAGGTCCTGAATAGATATTTTTCCGAAGAAGACATACAGATGGTTAACAAACACAAGAAAAGACACTCAACATTAGTAATCTTCAGGGAAATAGAAATCGAAAACAATGAGATATCACCGTACACCTGTCAGAACAGCTATTACCAAAAGTTAAGAAATAACAAGTGTTGGAGAGGATAACAGGTAAGAGAAGGTATTAGAGAAATGGTAACCCTCATGCACTATTTGTGAGGCTATAAATTGGTTCAACCACTAGAGAAAACAGTTTGGAGATTCCTCAAAAAATTAAAAACAGAACTACCATACAATCTACCAATTCCACTTCTGGGTAGTTATCCAAAGAAAATCTAAACACTAATTCAGAAAGGTATATTCACCCTTATGGTCATTTCAACATTATTTACAATAGCCAAGATATGGAAGCAATGCTAGTGTCCATCAATAGATGAATGAATAGAGAAGATGAGGTATATGTATACAATGGGATATTAGCTATAAAATCGACTGTAATCTTGCCATTTGCAACAACATGGATGGATCTAGATAGTGTTATGTTAAGTGAAATAAGTCAGACAGAGACAAATATAATCTGGTGGTTGCTGGGGAGAGGTAGGGAGATGGGTGACAGGTGAAGGGGATTAAGAGGTAGAAATTTCTGGTCATAAAATAGGTAAGTTATAGGGATGTAGGCACAACATAGGGGATATAGTCAATAATATTGTAATTTGTATGGATAGTGACTAGATTTACTGTGGTGATCATTTTGTAATGTATATAAATGTTGAATCTTCACGTTGCACACTGAAACTAATATAATATTGCATGTCAACTATACTTCAGTAAAAGATGTTAGGAAAACTCACCATACCAGGTACACTGTATATTTTTTTCTTTAGAGCCCAGTGGCTCCTATTAGCAATATAAAGCGAGCGAGAGAATCTGTCTACCTACCTACCTACCTACCTACCTATCATCTATCTATCTATCATCTATCTATCTATCTAGAAACTATCTACTTAAAGTTAATATATTTTATTTTCAAGAATGTTTCAGGAGCATCCAAATTGAGATTTCTTTTTGTGGCCATCCTTATTCTATTCCTATGGCCTGGGAAAATGTGCCTAGTTTATTTGTCTTTATTCTAGGTTTTAGAAATATAGAGAAATCAGAAAATAAACTGTTTTCTATTCCTCTTCTTTGTTATCAGAAAATAAACTGTTTTCTATTTCTCTTCTAAAAGCAGCACTTACTAAAATTTCATTCAGCATTTGATTCTTTACTCCAACATGTGAGGTTAATGTCCAAGAAAATTCTTGCAAGTCAATAGGTCTTTTTGCATGCATGTGACATCACTGAGATTTTGCTGCCCCCTTGACTGAAGGTCATGCTGTACTAGAAGCATGACAGTGACACCCGTCAACTCTACATGAGATCTGCTTCTTGAAGCTTGCAGAGTAGTCCAACAAAGGTCACTGAACTTTAACAAACCACATTGAAATTTGGGCTCTTCACTGAATTGGTGTTTTTATGACTATGCTGAAATTTTTGCAAGTTATTTAAATTATACACTTAGGTAGATTCCTGAAATAGTTTGGATGGAATAAATATCACTGATCATTCATTTTAAAAGAAATTAGCAGTTTGACTCTGAAATCTTACTGTGATAGAAAATGATTTGCTCTTCATGCCATCAGAGGCAAAATTGTTGATCAATGGAGAAATGCTGTTAGCTAGAAAAAAAATCTACTTAGGCTAATTTATAAGAAAATGTATTTGTGTTATATTGCTGGGCAAGACAGGCAGACTTTTCTGTAAATCATATGTTCTAGTCTTCATTCTTAAAATAGAGATACGTTTTCTTTCATAATCATTTAGTTTTTTACAATTGCTATAAATAGTAAAAAAGGGGAGTAAAAATAAATCCATAAGATTCTATTCCCTGACAAATAGTTTATAAATCATAACAAATTGTACCTCTTCATAGCCTTTACATTATCTTATTGATAAAACAAAAGCTACTTGAATGGTGGTCAGTGCAAATGTGGCATGCTTATTGTGTCTGGAAAGTTTTTTTTTTTTTTTTTTTTTAAGATTTTATTTACTTATTTGACAGAGAGAGAGACAGCGACAGAGGGAACATAAGCAGGGGGAGTGGGAGAGGGAGAAGCAGGCTTCCCGCTGAACAGAGAGCCTGATGTGGGGCTCAATCCCAAGACCCTGGGATCATGGTTTGAGCTGAAGGCAGACACTTAATGACTGAGCCACCCAGGCACCCCTGGAAAGTTTTTTGTTTTAGTTAGAAAATGTATTTGGGAAGTTCTCTTATCTGTTGATTGAACTGTCAGCTGTTTGTGAAAATAAGTGTGTTGATAGTTGATAAGGGGAATTTTTCTTTAAAAAATCAAGATACTTTTACAACAATTTTTTTTCTTGATATTATTTCTCCGTCCTCTACCCCTATTTTGCTGCCAATTCCTGTATGTCCTTTTCATTGAGTATGCCAGCCTTGGGGAACTGATTCACTCTCAAGTCTGCCTGTGGTGAGTTGGTTATTATAACACAGCAAAAAGAATCTTAGAAGGGGTTTTACATGTGGGATGGAAGGATACTTTCAAAGACTCTTAGAAAGATTGGCTGCATAATTTGCAGGCACATTGCAAAATGAAAATACAGAATGTCTTGTTTAAATATTATTTAAAATTTCAGTATGGTGACAGTAGAGCATTAAACCATGTGGGGCCCTTTTTTACCTACATAGGTTATTGCCCATGAAGTCTGTCTTGGCTCCTTGTCCTGGGAGCCTCTTAATCTTTCTCTTTTCTTAAAGTTACTGAGGTACGTCTGTTCTCTCATTTGTTGTAGACTTTGAACAGCTGCCTTTCCTCTCCTTTCAATAGTTGGAATCCTTATTTTTGCCTTTCAATTTTTGATTCATGTGCTGCCTCTAAACTGCCCAACAGTATTGTTTTTGACAACTAATTCTAGAACACTTTTCAATTTAACCACCTCTTTGATTTTCCTTCTCCCTTTTGAAAGAGGCTTTCCTCCTACTCTGCCTGTGTGATCTGGTTCCAACATCTGTTGTCTTTAATGAAATAGTCTCATTGCCCTGGGATTTTTAAATGTGGGATGGGTCACATGTTCTAAGACTTGATAGAAGGACTAGAATGCAGCACTGAGATATCATTACCATCATGTTCCTCTTCCTCTACCTTCATATTTTGGAGAGATCTAAGAACCAAATACACATTTTTTATTTCTGGATCCACAACCATTTAGCTCTGAATTTATGAACTCATTTCTACTCCTGTGAACTGGACTTGACAATAGCTTAGAAGGAGTCTAAGGTTCCCGTTCATCATCATTGGAAACTCTTAAGAAAACCCTAAGCCTTTGCCTTCCTTTTTTCTCTTTCCCTCCCTACCAAGATCATTTTAGCTCTGTAGATCAAAAGGTAAGGAGGAGAATAGCTCAACAGAAGAAAGAGGAAACAAAGTTGCTTTGAAAGAGTACCCACGAAACTAAAGGTAATCATGAGATCAAATTAGTTCAGCTCCTTAGGTATACAACCCAAACAAGTAAAGCCAAAAACTAAAGAACAGAGCACTTTTTTCAATATTATTCTTCCTAATGGATATATCTTCTCTCCTTGACAATAGTTCAAGGCTTTGAGCCAAAGGAAGGTCAGGTCAGGCATATTTCCTCCTAGCCTTTATGTATCCCAGGATACTTCAAAATTTCTAAAGCAGCTTCTTAATTCCTTCCAGTAACCCAATAAGTTAAGGTAGGTAGCAATCACTTATTATTAATGTGGGAACCGAGACTCATGTGACTTAGCTGATATTTCCAAGTGCTATAAAATTAATTTGTAAATATTTGATGAGAACTGAGAATTATCAAATACCCAATAAAGAATCTTGTCTTTTTTTTTTTTTTTTTTTGGAGTGAGGACAGGGGCCAGAGCCGCTGATTTATTTATTTATTTATTTTTAATTTTATTGTTATGTTAATCCCCATACATTACATCATTAGTTTTAGATATAGTGTTCCATGATTCATTGTTTGTGCATAACACCTAGTGCTCCATGCAGAACGTGCCCTCCTCAATACCCATCACCAGGCTAACCCATCCTCCCACCCCCCTCCCCTCTAGAACCCTCAGTTTGTTTTTCAGAGTCCATCGTCTCTCATGGTTCTTCTCCCCCTCCGATTTCCCCCCCTTCATTCTTCCCCTCCTGCTACATTCTTCTTCTTCTTTTTTTCTTTCTTAACATATATTGCATTATTTGTTTCAGAGGTACAGATCTGAGATTCAACAGTCTTGCACAATTCACAGCGCTTACCAGAACACATACCCTCCCCAGTGTCCATCACACAGTCACCCCATCCCTCCCCCCCCACCCCCCACTCCAGCAACCCTCAGTTTGTTTCCTGAGATTAAGAATTCCTCATATCAGTGAGGTCATATGATACATGTCTTTCTCTGTTTGACTTATTTCGCTCAGCATAATACCCTCCAGTTCCATCCACGTCATTGCAAATGGCAAGATCTCATTCCTTTTGATGGCTGCATAATATTCCATTGTATATATATACCACCTCTTCTTTATCCATTCATCTGTTGATGGACATCTTGGCTCTTTCCACAGTTTGGCTATTGTGGACATTGCTGCTATAAACATCGGGGTGCATGTACCCTTTCGGATCCCTACTTTTGTATCTTTGGTGTAAATACCCAGTAGTGCAATTGCTGGATCATATGGTAGCTCTATTTTCAACTTTTTGAGGAACCTCCATATTGTTTTCCAGAGTGGTTGCACCAGCTTGCATTCCCACCAACAGTGTAGGAGGGTTCCCCTTTCTCCGCATCCCCGCCAACATCTGTCATTTCCTGACTTGTTAATTTTAGCCATTCTGACAGGTGTGAGGTGGTATCTCATTGAGGTTTTGATTTGGATTTCCATGATGCCAAGCGATATTGAGCACTTTTTCATGTGTCTGTTGGCCATTTGGATGTCTTCTTTGGAAAAATGTCTGTTCATGTCTTCTGCCCATTTCTTGATTAGATCATTTGTTCTTTGGGTGTTGAGTTTGATAAGTTCTTTATAGATTTTGGATACTAGCCCTTTATCTGATATGTCATTTGCAAATATCTTCTCCCATTCTGTCGGTTGTCTTTTGGTTTTGTTGACTGTTTCTTTTGCTGTGCAAAAGCTTTTTATCTTGATGAAGTCCCAAGAGTTCATTTTTGCCCTTGCTTCTCTTGCCTTTGGCAATGTTTCTAGGAAGAAGTTGCTGCGGCTGAGGTCGAAGAGGTTGCTGCCTGTGTTCTCCTTTAGGATTTTGATGGACTCCTGTCTCACTTTGAGGTCTTTCAACCATTTTGAGTCTATTTTTGTGTGTGGTGTAAGGAAATGGTCCGGTTTCATTCTTCTGCATGTGGCTGTCCAATCTTCCCAACACCATTTGTTGAAGAGACTGTCTTTTTTCCATTGGACATTCTTTCCTGCTTTGTTGAAGATTAGTTGACCATAGAGTTGAGGGTCCATTTCTGGGCTCTCTATTCTGTTCCATTGATCTATGTGCCTGTTTTTGTGCCAGTACCATACTGTCTTGATGATGACAGCTTTGTAGTAGAGCTGGAAGTCCGGAATTGTGATGCCGCCAGCTTTGCTTTTCTTTTTCAACATTCCTCTGGCTATGCGGGGTCTTTTCTGGTTCCATACAAATTTTAGGATTATTTGTTCCATTTCTTTGAAAAAAGTGGATGGTATTTTGATGGGGATTGCATTGAATGTGTAGATTGCTCTAGGTAGCATTGACATCTTCACAATATTTGTTCTTCCAATCCATGAGCATGGAACGTTTTTCCATTTCTTTGTGTCTTCCTCAATTTGTTTCATGAGTATTTTATAGTTTTCTGAGTACAGATCCTTTGCCTCTTGGTTAGATTTATTCCTAGGTATCTTATGGTTTTGGGTGCAATTGTAAATGGGATCGACTCCTTAATTTCTCTTTCTTCTGACTTGTTGTTGGTGTATAGGAATGCCACTGATTTCTGTGCATTGATTTTATATCCTGCCACTTTACTGAATTCCTGTATGAGTTCTAGCAGTTTTGAGGTGGAGTCTTTTGGGTTTTCCACATAAAGTATCATATCATCTGCAAAGAGTGAGTTTGACTTCTTCTTTGCCGATTTGGATGCCTTTTATTTCTTTCTGTTGTCTGATTGCTGTGGCTAGGACTTCAAATACTATGTTGAATAGCAGTGGTGATAGTGGACATCCCTGCCGCATTCCTGACCTTAGGGGGAAAGCTCTCAGTTTTTCCCCATTGAGAATGATATTTGCTGTAGGTTTTTCATAGATGGCTTTTATGATATTGAGATATGTACCCTCTATCCCTATACTCTGAAGAGTTTTGATCAAGAAAGGATGCTGTACTTTGTCAAATGCTTTTTCTGCATCTATTGAGAGGATCATATGATTCTTGTTCTCTCTTTTGTCAATGTATTGTATCACGTTGATTGATTTGCGGATGTTGAACCAACCTTGCAGCCCAGGGATAAATCCGACTTGGTCGTGGTGAATAATCCTTTTAATATACTGTTGGATCCTATTGGCTAGTATTTTGGTGAGAATTTTTGCATCCATGTTCATCAGGGATATTGGTCTGTAGTTCTCCTTTTTGATGGGGTCTTTGTCTGGTTTTGGGATCAAGGTAATGGTGGCCTCATAAAATGAGTTTGGAAGTTTTCCTTCCATTTCTATTTTTTGGAACAGTTTCAGAAGAATAGGTATTAATTCTTCTTGAAATGTTTGGTAGAATTCCCCTGGGAAGCCATCTGGCCCTGGGCTTTTGTGTTTTGGGAGATTTTTGATGACTGCTTCAATTTCCTTAGTGGTTATAGGTCTGTTCAGTTTTCTATTTCTTCCTGGTGCAGTTTTGGTAGTTGATACATCTCTAGGAATGCATCCATTTCTTCCAGGTTATCTAATTTGCTGGCATAGAGTTGCTCATAATATGTTCTTATAATTGTTTGTATTTCTTTGGTGTTGGTTGTGATTTCTCCTCTTTCATTCATGATTTTGTTGATTTGGGTCATTTCTCTTTTCTTTTTGATAAGTCTGGCCAGAGGTTTATCAATCTTGTTAATTCTTTCAAAGAACCAGGGGTGCCTGGGTGGCTCAGTCATTAAGCGTCTGCCTTCGGCTCAGGTCATGATCCCAGGGTACTGGGATCGAGCCCCGCATCGGGCTCCCTGCTCGGCGGGAGGCCTGCTTCTCCCTCTCCCCTCCCCCTGCTTATGTTCCCTCTCTGGCTGTGTCTCTCTCTGTCAAATAAATAAATAAAATCTTAAAAAAAAAAAATTCTTTCAAAGAACCAGCTCCTAGTTTTGTTGATCTGTTCTACTGTTCTTTTGGTTTCTATTTCATTGATTTCTGCTTTGATCTTTATGATTTCTCTTCTCCTGCTGGGTTTAGGCTTTATTTGCTGTTCTTTCTCTAGCTCCTTTTGGTGTAGGGTTAGGTTGTGTACTTGAGACCTTTCTTGTTTCTTGAGTAAGGCTTGTAGTGCTATATAATTTCCTCTTAGGACTGCCTTTGCTGCATCCCAAAGATTTTGAATAGTTGTGTTTTCATTTTCATTGGTTTCCATGAATTTTTTTAATTCTTCTTTAATTTCCTGGTTGACCCATTCATTCTTCAGTAGGATGCTCTTTAGCCTCCATGTATTTGAGTTCTTTCCGACTTTCCTCTTGTGATTGAGTTCTAGTTTCAAAGCATTGTGGTCTGAAAATATGCAGGGGATGATCCCAATCTTTTGGTACTGGTTGAGACCTGATTTATGACCTAGGATGTGATCTATTCTGGAGAATGTTCCATGGGCACTAGAGAAGAATGTGTATTCTGTTGCTTTGGGATGGAATGTTCTGAATATGTCTGTGAAGTCCATTTGGTCCAGTGTGTCATTTAAAGTCTTTATTTCCTTGTTGATCTTTTGCTTAGACGATCTGTCCATTTCAGTGAGGGGGGTGTTAAAGTCCCCCACTATTATTGTATTGTTGTCAATGTGTTTCTTTGCTTTTGTTATTAATTGCCTTATATAATTGGCTGCTCCCATGTTAGGGGCATAGATATTTACAATTGTTAGATCTTCTTGTTGGATAGACCCTTTAAGTAGGATACAGTGTCCTTCCTCATCTCTTATTACAGTCTTTGGTTTAAAATCTAATTTGTCTGATATAAGGATTGCCACCCCAGCTTTCTTTTGGTGTCCATTAGCATGGTAAATGGTTTTCCACCCCCTCACTTTCAATCTGGGGGTGTCTTTGGTTCTAAAATGAGTCTCTTGCAGACAGCATATCGATGGATCTTGTTTTTTAATCCAATCTGATACCCTGTGTCTTTTGATTGGGGCATTTAGCCCATTTACATTCAGGGTAACTATTGAAAGATATGCATTTAGTGCCATTGTATTGCCTGTAAGGTGACTGTTACTGTATATCGTCTGTGTTCCTTTCTGGTCTATGTTGCTTTTAGGCTCTCTCTTTGCTTAGAGGACCCCTTTCAAGATTTCTTGTAGGGCTGGTTTCGTGTTTGCAAATTCCTTTAGTTTTTGTTTGTCCTGGAAGCTTTTTAGCTCTCCTTCAATTTTCAATGACAGCCTAGCTGGATATAGTATTCTTGGATGCATATTTTTCTCATTTAGTGCTCTGAATATGTCCTGCCAGTCCTTTCTGGCCTGCCAGGTCTCTGTGGATAAGTCTGTTGCCAATCTAATGTTTCTACCATTGTAGGTTACATATCTCTTCTCCCGAGCTGCTTTCAGGATTTTCTCTTTGTCTCTGAGACTCGTAAGTTTTACTATTAGATGTCGGGGTGTTGACCTATTTTTATTGATTTTGAGAGGGGTTCTCTGTGCTTCCTGGATTTTGATGCCTGTTTCCTTCCCCAAATTAGGGAAGTTCTCTGCTATAATTTGCTCCATTATACCTTCTGCCCCTCTCTCTCTTTCTTCTTCTTCTGGGATCCCAATTATTCTAATGTTGTTTCGTCTTATGGTATCGTTTGTCTCTCGAATTCTGCCCTCATGATCCAGTAGTTGTTTATCTCTCTTTTTCTCAGCTTCTTTATTTTCCATCATTTGGTCTTCTATCTCACTGATTCTCTCTTCTGCCTCATTTATCCTAGCAGTTAGCACCCCCATATTTGATTGCACCTCATTAATAGCCTTTTTGATTTCTACTTGGTTAGATTTTAGTTCTTTTACTTCTCCAGAAAGGGTTTCTCTAATAACTTCCATGCTTTTTTCAAGCCCAGCTAGTATCTTTAAAGTGATGATTCTGAACTCTAGATCTGACATCGTACTGATGTCCATATTGAGTAGGTCCCTGGCAGTCGGTACTACCTCTTGTTCTTTTTGTTGAGGTGATTTTTTCCGTCTTGTCATTTTGTCCAGAGGGGAATAGATTAATGAGAGAACAAAATGCTAGCAGGGTAACAATGTCCCCAGAAAATATACTCTAAACAAATCAGAAAAGACCTGAAGCAGTGGGAAAAGAAAGGGAAAGAGAGAAAAAAGAAAAAGAAAAAAAAAAGAAAAAGAAAAAGATGAAGATAAAAACAAACAAAAACAGAACAAAACAAAACAAAACAAAAACAGAATGTGATCAAATATGATCAGGCTGGTTTATAGATCAGTGCCACACACTAGATTTGGGGTGTATTTTGGTCTGTTAAAAGAAAGTGCCTCCCAAAATTTTAAAGAAAGAAAAACTTATATATGTACAAAAATAAGGGTTGATATGATGAAGGGATGGAATATGACTGTAAAGATGGAAATTATAAAAAATTTTATAAAAGGAATTGATAAGTTGTTTGAAAAAAGAAAGAAGAGGATTTAAGAAAAAAAAAGAAAAAAGAAAAAGAAAAAAAAAAGGGAGAGAATGTGATCAGGCAGGGGAGTAGAAAAAAGCCATACACTAGAGATTTAGAGTATATTTTGGTCTGTTAGAAGAAACTATCTCAAAATTTTAAAGAGAGAACAACTTATATATATATATGCCAAAAATACGGGTAACTACTATGAAGGGATAGAATATGACTCTAAAAATGAAAAATAAAAATGTTTTTTAAAAAAGGGATTGATAAGATGTTGGTTGGAAAAGGGAAAAAGAAAAATTCAAAAAAAAAGAAAAAGAAAAAGAAAAAAAGACAGTTAAAAAAATAATTAACTTTGAAAGACTAAAGAATCATGGTAAAAAAGCCATGAATTCTATGTGCAGTATTCCCCTAGCGCTGGAGTTCTGCCGTTCTCACTGATCGGTAAACCTAGTCTTGGCTGGCTGTTCTCGCTGATCTTCTGGGGGAGGGCCCTGTTGCCGTGGTTCCCAAATGTCTTTGCTGGAGGCAGAATTGCCCCGCCCTTGCCCAGTCCGGGCTAAGTAATCTGCTTGGGTTTGCTCTCGGGAGCTTTTGTTTCCTGCAAGCTTTCCCTACAGCTTTGGAGGCAGAGAGTGAAAATGGCGGCCTCCCAGTCTCCGACCTGGAGGAGCCGAGAACTCGGGATCCCGCTCCTCAGTGAGCCTCCAGAGAAAAGCAGTCAGTCACTCCCGTCTCCCCTGTCTCCGGCCGCACTCTGTGCTCACCCGGCCTATGACCGTGTGTTTCTGTCTCTGGCACCCGGCCCTGGGTGGAGTCTCCAAACCCAGCAGATCCCTGCGGTGCGCTCCCGTGCCGCTCCTCCCGGGGGAAGAAGGTGAGTCTCCCCGGATCTGCTGCTTGTTGGGTCCCTGCTGGAGGAGCAGGGGCCTGACTGTGCTGCGGATCACGGTTTATGGCAACCCCGAGCTGAGAGCCCGTGCCTGGGCTCCGTCTCTGCAGCCGGCTTCCCCGCTCCGATACCTGGGAGCTCTGCCACACTCAGGCACCCCCGGTCTTTCTGTGACCCTGAGGGTCCTGAGACCACACTGTCCCACGAGGGTTCCACCCCCCACTTAGCCACCAGAGTGACGTCCCTCAGTGGAGCAGACTTCTAAAAGTTCCGATTTTGTGCTCCGCGGCTCTATCACTTGCCAGAAGTGGCCAACGGAGGCCCCTCCTCCACCGTCTATCCTCCCGAATATCGCCTCGGATTCACTTCTCCGCACGTCCTACCTTCCAGAAAGTGGTCGCTTTTCTGTTCAGAGAGTTGTTGCTATTCTTTTCTTCGATCTCCTGTTGAGTTTGTAGGTGTTCAGACTGGTTTGATCCCTATCCAGCTGAATTCCTGAGAGGAGACGAAATCCAGGTCTCCTACTCCTCCACCATCTTGCTCCGCCCCCCCAAGAATCTTGTCTTATATTGCTGCTGGCATCAAGATGTTTGTCACTGTTGCCACTGTCTATGTACATTTCTATGTTATTTCTATATTCACTATCATGTGGGTCTCTCTAACTTTGTTATCTTCTTTTCTTTTACCTATTTATCATTCTTAAGCATGATAATTCTTTAGTTTATATCTGTGTAACTTAAAAAAATTTTTTTCAAGTATTTGAATTTAGTTTTTTGAGACTTGTTACTTCAATAATGAGGCAAGATAGCAATTACTACAATTTTAAGCTAAACCAATAACTGTAGTTCCATATGTGGCTGAGTGCCACATATAATCTCTCAGAGTTGTTCTCAGTAATTGTTTGCCCTGAGCTATTTTGTTAGCATTAAACATCATCCTGCACTTAGATAAGGGTCTGAAGATCGTATAGTTGCTTAGTTACTTGCTTTTTTTCATTGCTTCCCATTTAAGCCAATAACTAAATGAACAATTAGGACTTGGGTTGTGTGAGAGATGTGTTTTATTTGGCATGGACCCTAATGATCAGATAATGAACAGCTTCATTTCTATCAAGAGGATATTCTAAAGGATGGTTTCATTTCTTAATGCTGACCCTCACTCTGAGAAGCAGGCTGCTCTAATCATGATAGTTAATGACCAATAAGTGGCCATTTGTCACATTTTCATTCTTTACTCCAGGTCTCAGCCAACCTCTAACATAAAGGATTCAAACTATGATGAAATGCTTTCACAGGTAATGATGAGAGAGATGATGAGAACTTTTAGGCCAGGGTTCATGCTCCATATGTTCTCTGTAGTAATCATGTTGAAAAATAGTAGTTTGGTTCTGAAGCACTACAGATTTTGATTCACTGGACATTTATTGACTACTCTGTATGTAACTCATAAGAGTAGAAAGAGAAATGAATATCAGAGCACAACTATCTGCCTCTAATAAACTCAGTCTGTAGTAGGATGTCAAGTACTTATTTTTTTTCCTCTCAGGATTTTATTTAAATTCAAGTTAGTTAACATGTGGTGTAGTATTAGTTTCAGGGGAGGATACCAATTCTAATCAAAATTTAAATGGAATAGTTTAAGACTAACTTGGTTACTAGACTTGTGTGCAGAAAATATTATAAACTCAGAGGAGGCATCAGAAGTCTCTAAAAGTTATAAAGACCTTTAAATTGTTTCTTATGTACCCTTGGCTTATGCATACTTGACTTTGACTATAAACATAACCCAACATTTGAAAAGTTCACAGTTAAATTGTGGAAGTTCATTAACTACATGATTAAAGCTGATTTGTTATGTTTAAATTTCCATAATCCATTTACAAGGTTTACCCATTTAAAATCTCTAAATTAGCAGTTTTCTCTGCTTCTATTATTCAGGTCATTGCACCTTAGATAAGCTAAATGTTTAAGTGTTCTCTGTAAAGAAAGCAAACAAAATTTAAATATCTGCCATAGGAAGGTCAAAACAAGGAAAGTCATCATCAGTAGTCTGAATAGAAGAAGCTTCCATTTATTTTCTACTTCATCTTTCCCTCCTCCTCATCATGTATAATTATAACTGAATTAATGAAATTTTGTAAAATATTTCCTTTTAAAATGAACATTTTAATTCTAACCAGAAATTATAATTTATAGAACTTAGGCCATTTTGGATTCCTTTGGCATACAGTATTATCAGTAACAACGGCACTGGGGAGACATCTGCAAGATGACAGTGTAAGAAGATTCGGAGCTCACCTCATCCCATGAACACACCAGATCTACGGCTAAAAATGGATAATTTCCTTCTGAAAAAGTTCTGAAAACTAGATGAACTTCTTCTCTACTGCAAAGGATAAAAAGACCACATGGAGAGGGTAGGAGAGTCAGAGACATGATATTGCCAAAACCCCATCTGTTGGTGCAGCGTCACATGGTAGGGAGGGATCTTACCAGTCTGGCAGTTCTCTTGGAGGAGTGAGGGATTGGTGCCCCATAACTGGCACCCCAACCCTTGGAATCTGCATTGGAGAGACAGGCCCCCAACATGTCTGGCTTAGAAAACCAATGAGGCTAATGTCCAAGGGACCCAAAATGCTAGAGGAAACTGAGATTCCCCCTTTAAAGGATTTGCATGTGGTCTCACTCACCCTGAGATCCAGGGAAAAATAGCACTTTGAAAAGCTTCTAGATTATATGGGAAGGAAATTCATTTGCTAATTTGGAAGCATCTGCTGGAGGGACAGGGGACAGACGAAACTCCCCCTAGATATGGAGGTGCTGGCAGATGGCAATTTTGCACTCTCTACCCACCCTGCTAGTACAAGGGGGTGAGCTTGGTTGTGGTACCTTCCTGCCACCTTGCTCAAACGGGTGGGGGTGAATTATCATGGCAATCCCATTGCCTTGCTAAAGCTGGAGAGCACAGGTGGTTGCTGCACTCCCCTGCTCCCTGGCTGGGGCTGGCAAGCATAAGTAGTCACAACATTCTGCTCCCAGCCTAAAGTCAGCACATGCACACAGACAAGACACTTTCTTGCTATATTCCTGAAACGGAGGGTGCACATAGTCATGACATTTTCCTCCCGCCTTTCTGAAGCCAGTGAGCATGTCCTGCCACTTATGTTCTTCTGCTAATGCCAGCAGGCATGTGTAGTTCACACAGGGAATACCCCTTGATTAGGCATCTGGCCCTGGTGGCCAAGGAACTGGTGTGCCTTAGCTCCACAGAAATTTAACAATTGGAAAGTCACGTTTTGCCAGGCCATCACCCCCAGGGCACTGCATAAACAGCAGACTGAAACACAAATCTAGTATTCTTGGAAAAAAGGCCTCTTTACTTAGCCTGGAGCTTTAGTCTAAGGGACAAGCTTCAGGTTTCCCACACATCTAGAGTGAATGGAGGTGCTCCTGGAGAATGTAAACAGGGAGACACCAACCTTGTGCACCCCCTTGGCCTCACAATAGCTTGATGAGACCTCCCCTAAAGGACCCCCAATTTTTGTGACTATCATCCAGGGGAAACCTCCAGATCTCCTGGTTTGGAGTCCATCAGGGACTGTGGCCCCACAGGACTGTATATATTTGCATACTTTAAAAGCTGCTGCCTCTGGATCTGGCTTCCAATCAGCCTGAAACTAGATGCTAAATAAGATTTCTCTACTTGGGACACTGACAGGTCTTAGCATACCCTCAACATTGGGGCATATCAAGAATAAATCAGGGTATTTAGATATTCACTAAGGTTTGAGAGACAACCAAGAACTAGGACAAGGTTGAGTGAGGATTATTAACATCTATAGAAGGCCACTCTTTCAAGACTGAGAGGTGGTTGCTTTGCCTAATACATAGAAACAAACACAGAGAGCCAAGTAAAGTGAGGAAACAAGGAAATATATTTCAAACAAAAGAACAAAACAAAACCTCAGAAAAAGACATTAACACTATGGAGATGAATAATGTATCTGATAGAAAATTCAAGATAATGATCATAAAGATGCATACTAAACTCAGGAAAAGAATTGATGAACACGGTAGAACTTTAGCAGAGATAGAAAATATAAAAAAGTACCAAACAGAAATCACAGCTGAAGAATACAATAACTGAACTGAAAAATACACTACCGTAGTTCAACAGCAGGTAGGGTGATGCAGAAGAGCAGCTCAGCAAGCTGGAAAACAAAGCAATGGAACTCACCCAGACAGAACAGCAGCAGGAAAAAAAAAAAAAAAGAATTAAAAAAATGAAGATAACTTAAGGGTCATGTAGGACAAAGTGGAATAATATTCACATTATAGGGGTCCCAGAAGAAGAGAAAGACACAGGAGTAGAAAATTTATTTGAAGAAATAATGGCTGCAAACTTCCCTAATGTAGGGAAGAAAACAGACATCCAGGTCCAGGAAGCCCAGAGAGTTCCAAGTAAGATGAGCCCAAAGTGATCCACATTAAGACATATTGTGATTAAAATGTCAAAAGTAAACCTAAAGAGAGAATCTTAAAAGCAACAAGAGGAAAGCAAATTATTACATACAGAGGAAACCCCATAAGGCTATCAGCAGACTTCTGAGTAGAAACTTTGCAGGTCAGAAGAAAGAGGCATGGCATACTCAAAGTGCTGAAAGGAAAAAACTTCCAACCAAGAATACTCTACCTGGCAAGGCTATTATTCAAAATTAAAAGTGAGATAAATAATTTTCTAGATAAGCAGAAGCTAAAGGAATTCATCACTACTAAACCTTACAAGAAATGTGAAAGGGACTTCTTTAAGCTGAAAAGAAATGGCCCTAATTAAAAATAAGAGAACATATGAATGTAAGGATCTCATTGAAAAAAGTAACTATAGAGAAAAGGTAGTGGATTAATCACTTATAAAGCTACTTTGAAGATTAAAAGACAAAAGTGCTAAAATTAATTACAACTACAATAATTAGTTAAGGGATACATAAAGTAAAAAGATGTAAAATGTGGCATCAAAAACATGGAGGGGGAGTAAAAATGTAGAGTTTTGGAATGTATTCAAATTTAAGTTGCTATCAACTTAAAATAGATTGTTTATGTATTTAGTTGGTTATATGTGAACCTCATGATAATCACAAAGGAAAAACTTGTAGTAAAGACAAAATAAATGAAAAAGGAATCTAATCATAACACTAAAGAAAGTCATCAAACCACAAGGGAAGAGAGAAAGAGAAGAATAAAGGGACACAGAGGAACCACAGAAACAACCAGGAACAATGAGCAAAATAATAAGTATGTATATCTATGTATAATTACTTTAAATGTAAATGGACTAAAGTCTCCAATTAAACGGCAGACAAGACACACAAAAAACCAAACAGGATACATCTATATACTTCCTACAAGAGATTCACTTTAAATGTAAGGACACAGATTGAAAATAAAGGATTGTAAAAAAGTATTCTACACAAATGGAAAAAAGAGAGCTGGTATAGCTATACTACAAAATAGACTTTAAAACAAAGACTGCAATAAAATGCAGAGAGGGTAAATATATAATGATAAAAGGGTCAATCCAGCAAGAAGATAAAACATTTATAAATACATATGAACCTAACAGGGAGCACCAAAATATGTAAAGCAAGTGTTAACTTTGCATGGTGATAGATGGTAGTTATACTTACTCTTGTAATCATTTCATAGTATGTGCAAATGTTGAACCATGATGTTGTACAGCTGAAACTAATATATTGTATGTCAATTATATTTCAATAAAAATAAAATAAAGGCACATTTCAAATAGGCTTATTTTTATTTTAAAGTTTAGTTGGATAATACATCATAAGAATGGATGTAGAATATATGGTATATCATGTCCAAGTGAAAAATGATACTTTATTTTAGAATATTTCAGTTCTAAGAATATTTTCCTATAATAATTTATATTTTATGCTATTAATTAGGTAGAATATTAAGATAAGCATAAGCAGAAATAAAAAATTACATTGATTAAACTCAAAACATCATTGGTTACCAACTATTTGCCCAAAAAAAGGGTTTTGGTAATAAGAGAGAAATACCAGTCCATTACTTATTTTTCTTCGTAATTACCTAAAGTTACAGAAAATATCAACATAGAAAATTATCGATTAGTTTTTAAGCATTATGATAACTTTTGTAACGCTTATAAGAATTTTTTGATTCTTTAAAGAAGTATTTATTTACTTAGTGTCTACTGTGGGTGTCAAACTTTGTGGGAGATAAAAATATCTCCCCCAAGAATCTTAAAATCTAGTTGAAGGATTAAATTGTCAATATAAGTAGCTGCAAAAGTCTGCAGAACATAAAAGGCCCACAGCTGAGGTACAGAAGGAGTAATATGAATATTGAATGGTGGGAGTGTTGCTCCCAGCTGATGGAATGGGGAGTAAGTTGAATCACCAAAGATTCCACCACAGATCAAGTGGCATTGCGATGAGAAGGACCCTCTAGGGATGATATAAGGCAAACACAGAGATGCCACCCTGTAGGAATAAAGGGTGTAGTGAACATTCTGCCCAACTAAGGCACAGAAGAATTGAAGAATAGGAGCTAAAAAGTTTTGGAAAATATGTGTGAGCTGTTTTTTTTTTTTTTTTTTTAATTAACATATAATGTATTACTGGTTTCAGAGGTATAGGTCTGTGATTCATCGGTCTTATATAATACCCAGTGCTCATTACATCACATGCCCTCCTTAATGTCTATCACCCAGTTACCCCGCCCCCTGCCCCCAGCAACCCTCAGTTTGTTTCCTATGATTAAGAGTCTCTTATGGTTTGTCTCCCTCTCTGGTTTCATCTTGTTTTATTTTTTCCTCTCTTTCCCTATGAGCCTCTGTTTTCTTTCTTAAATTCCACATATGAGTGAGATCATATGGGAAACAAAGGCAAAAATGAACTATTGGGACTTCATCAAGATAAAAAGCTTTTGCACGGCAAAGGAAACGGCAAAACCAAAAACAGCCAACAGAATGGGAGAAGATATTTGCAAATGACATATCAGATAAAGGGCTAGTATCCAAAATCTATAAAGAATTTATCAAACTCAACACCCAAAGAACGAATAATCCAGTCAGGAAAAGGGCAGAAGACATGAACAGACATTTCTGCAAAGAAGACATCCAAATGGCCAACAGATACATGAAAAAATGCTCCACATCAGTTGGCATCAGGGAGATCCAAATCAAAATCACAATGCAATACCACCTCACACCAGTCAGAATGGCTAAAATTAACAAGTCAGGAAACTACAGATGTTGGTGAGGAGGTGGAGAAAGGGGAACTCTCCTACACTGTTGGTGGGAATATAAGCTGGTGCAGCCACTCTGGAAAACAGTATGGAGGTTCCTCAAAAAGTTGAAAATAGAGCTACTCTATGACCCAGCAATTGCACTACTGGGTATTTACTCCAAATATACAAATGTAGTGATCTGGAGGGGCACCTGTACCCCAATGTTTATAGCAGCTATGTCCACAATAGCCAAACTATGGAAAGAGCCCAGGTGTCCATGAAAAGATGAATGGATAAAGAAGATGTGATATATATTATATATATCACACACACACACACACACACACACAATGGAATACTACTTAGCCACCAAAAAAAAAAAAAAAAAAAAGAAATCTTGCTATTTGCAACAATGTGGTTGGAACTAGAGGGTATTATGCTAAGCGAAATAAGTCAATCAGAGTAAGAAAATTTTATGATCTCACTGATATGTGGAATTTATGTGTGAGCTTATGTATGGACAACCTTGAATGCCAGGTTGAAGAGTAGAATCCTTCAGTTCTATTCCTTGAATATATATCAAGCTCTTTACTCTTTGTGTTGTGCTAAATCTGTGAATATGAAACAAACACCAGGTCAATGCAGTTTCACCCCTCAGGAAGTTCACATTGTAGATTTTGCAGATGTGATAGACGTTAGGAGTGGGGTA
This sequence comes from Phoca vitulina, assembly GCF_004348235.1. Taxonomy (NCBI): domain Eukaryota; kingdom Metazoa; phylum Chordata; class Mammalia; order Carnivora; family Phocidae; genus Phoca; species Phoca vitulina. The sequence continues at coordinate 38,616,203 of NW_022589709.1, read as the reverse complement.
GATTAGGTGGGCTGTTTGATACTTGTGGTCAGAGGAGCTATGGAGTAGGATTTAGGAATAATAATTCAAAGGCAATGTGAAAAAGAAAGAGTGGACAAGAATTGGCCCTTATAACCTCAGTGTCAGCCTTCCCAATTTTATTTTATTCAGTTCTGAGAAGGACATTTCTTAAAAGAAGAAGAAAAGAAAAAAATGCCAAATTATATTTGTAGGCTTGTGTGAAGAAGAAATCTAATTGGAATAAAGCTTTTTTTTTTTTTTCAGGAATCCCAAATTAATGTTCTGATTTCATTTAAATGAAGATACTTCTGACATAAAGTAGTCCCTAGAATGACTTATTTCTTTAATATGCACAACCGCATTCACTAATGAGGGTAGAGGCATGGTGCCAGATTGTGAAAGCACCATTGTTCTGCCCTCTCAGGAGATCTCTCAGCAGCTCAAGATCAGAGTGAGAGAAAATAAGTGACACCAAGGATTGGGTGACTGGGGAGAGTGATGGAGGAAAGTAGGAAAGAGAGATTTTGTTGAAATTAAAGTATGGAATAAATAGTTGTAAAATTAAAACTCATAACAGCTTTAGAGATACATATCTTCCTCAACTTACCACAAGGTTACATCTCAATAAAGCCATCATAAGTTGAAAATATCATAAATCAAAATGCATTTAATATGCCTAACTTAGTGAACATCATAGCTTAGCCCAGCCTCCCTTAAATGTGCTCAGAACATTTAGTTTAGCCTAGGTTGGGCGAAATCATCTAACACAATGCCTATTTGATAACAGAGTGTTGGATATCTCATGTAATTTCTCAAGGACTCTACTAAAAGTGAAAAACAGAACATTTGTGTGGGTACAGAATGGTTGTGGTCATGTGGCCGGCTGGGGGCTATGGTTCCCTGCTGCTGCCCAGCCTCATGAGACAGTATCTACTGCACACTGTTAGCCCCAAAAAAGATGAAAAATCAAAATCTGAAGTACGGTTTCTACTAAATGTGTATCACTTTTGCATTATTGTAAAGTTAAAAAAATTGTAAGTTGAACCATCTTAAGTCAAGGACTGTCTGTATGGTATACTTAAATGCTAAATGATTACTCTAAAATTCTGCTGCTGAATTATTAAAGTAATTTAACTTTTCTCCATATGATAGGCAGGATTCTTGAATGTCCCCTAAGATTCCTACCCCATGAAGGGCATACCCTGTATAATCCCTTCTCTTTGAGGGTGGATGGAACCTGTGAATATGATGATGTTTCTCCTGTGAATAAATTAAATTATATGGCAAAAGTGAAGGGATTTTTGCAGATGTGATTATAATTCCTTTAATCAGTTGACTTTTAGTCAATCAGAAGGGAGGTTATTCTGGGTGAGCCTGAATTAATCAGACAAGCCCTTTAAGAAAGAGTCTTGAAGTCAGAAATGTTATCTGCTATTGGCTTTGAAGAAGCAAGTCACCATGAATGTTTCAGCTGAAAACAGATGACTTTTGCTAATGGACACAGGAGCTTGGATTCTAAGGCTCAGATGAGGCCATTGTCCTGGCTGGTACCTTGTTAGCTCCCTGGTAACATCCTGGGCAGAGGACCTAGCTGAGCAGAATTCAGACCTCTGACCTACAGAAACAGTGAGATAATAAATGGGTGTTATTTTAAGTTGTTTAGTGTGTGGTATTTGTTACATAGTAATAAAAAATAGCACACTCCACATTGGGTAAATATTCTGAGGGCAGGAAAGTGGGGATAATATATTTGGAAAATATTTTTACTAAAAATCAAATGAAAATCTATTGTCGATGCTCAATGGATTAGTCAACCTAAAAAGATCCCATCTAAGTAGACTTCTTTCCCAACATCTTGCTCTTACTTTCAAGAGTTCGGTGTAGTTCAGGACAGAGCAGGCCATCAAATAGGGCATTAAATGGCCATGTAATACTGTGACAGAGAAAAAAAATGTTTCCTTCTTTATCACAATTGATTATCGTTGGGAAATTATCATTCGTTTGCTAATGGGAGAAAATATATTATTTTGGTTAGAATTAGACTTGGATTTATTGCCATTATTTATCAGTTAATTGTCAATTGAAGGTACAGCTATATAACTTATTCTATCTCTTTTTTTCTGTCTGGAAAATATATATATTTCTTACATTGCACTGAGCAATGTGATTAAGAACTGAATCAAGAATTCACGAATCATATTGACACAGAAATAATGGTCATTAGTTTTATGCAAGTCTAAAATTTGTGGAGGATTCTGCTCCCTCCCCTCCCTTCCCCTTCTTGATTCCTGGGATAATAGAAATTAATTTTTTAAAAGGATGAAGAAATTAATAAAACACTGTAAGCAGAGTAAAGTTCCAGAACTTGGGGATCTTTAGGAAGGAAAAAAAAATAGGGTAGTCCTCTATCAGTAAAATGGCAAAGGAGTTCAGTTATAAGAAGTGGTTCAGTGTAGCAGTTGACAGCTTTATTTGTCCCATAAATGTTTCATCAGGAGGATGTGCTTGGGAAGGATGCTTCCTTCATCCCTTTCTTCTAAAGGCTGGATTTAAAGGCCAATGCTTCATTGTAACTGTAAGGAATGAAAAACAGAAAGTAACATAATTTTCAAGAACCTGAATTAGAGGCTGAATGGAGATTGGGGGACACCCAAGTGGGGGAGGGCAGAGGAGAAAGAAGGGAAAGGAAAAAAAAAGAGGGAAGAAGAAAGACTATATATCCTAATGTCCCTGATGAATGTGTCTTGCATTGTCTACTTAGAAAGAAACATAAAGAACAGTTTGACATCATTCTCTGGATTCTATTTCTGCATTTGATTTTATAATTTTAGAACTCTTTAATATGGAGCATATTTTTAATTCTTTTAAACATCAAGGGTTTAGATATAAGATTACATTTTTTTTTGTTTATTAGGATTCTAAGAACCTGGAGAAAGTCTAAGTCAACAAACAGGATTTCAAGGGTTTTAGTAAGAGACAGAGTATTATATCTATAGAGATATGTGTAGATATGAGCAATATAAGATACAGCAACATTTGCTATCAAATTCCTTTAAATAGTGTATGTTTTGTCATATTAAATAAAATCATAAAAAATAAAATAAAATCATAAGAGTTTAGCAATAGTCTTCTCTATTTTGGTAATTATATGGATGCCTTGCCAGGGCCCATCACCTCTGAACTCATTATCTAGCCCGTTGTTGGTAGACCACACCAGCAATTTCCTGGACTATTGAAGCTGATGTTACCTTCTTTGCTCACACGAGGAAGTGACATGATTCTCTCTATACCCTCAGCTGCCTGGGTGGTTATCCACTTAATCAAAAATGGAATCTTGAGTAAAGAAGTTGAAGAGCAAAGCAAAGGGGAAGACTTCATAGCAATCCCATGACACCACAGTGAAGGGGTTTCTTCTCCCTCTTCTACAGTGTTCCTTTCTGAATCATTTCCAGTTTAGTGTTTTTCATCCTTGTAGGAAATTAGAGTTCATAAGTCATTTTACTGGGTTTATGACATTTTACAGTATAAAACAGACATATATATATGCACTTTCATATTCACTTAGCTTTATTCAGCTTAAAGTTCCGCACTCTCTTGATTGTCTTTCCTCTTACAACCACAAACTGACCAGCTATGGACTTTGGGTCACTCTAAATTTTCTGGATGATATAATCGTACTTCCCATTCCTACCTAATGAAAAACGAAAGGAGTTTCTACAACATCATTTTGTCCTGAAAATGCAGAATATTTTCTCTTTGGTCTCTATTGTTTTTTTTTTTTTTTTTGTAGATTTTTAATTTTATTATGTTATGTTAGTCACCATACAATACATCATTAGTTTTTGATGTAGTGATCCACGATCCATTATTTTTGTATAACACCCAGTGCTCCTTGCAGTACGTGCCCTCCTTAATAGCCATCACCGGGCTAACCAATCCCCCCTCACCCCTCCCCTCTAAAACCCTGTTTGTTTCTCAGACTCCATAGTCTCTCATGGTTCATCTCTCCCTCCAATTCCCCCCGCCCATTTTTCCCTTCCTTCTCCTAATGTCCTCCATGTTATTCCTTATGTTCCACAAATAAGTGAAACCATATGATAATTGACTTTCTCTGCTTGACTTATTTCACTTAGCATAATCTCCTCCAGTCCCATCCATGTTGATGTAAAAGTTGGGTATTCATCCTTTCTGATGGCTGAGTAATATTCCATTGTATATATGGACCACATCTTCTTTATCCATTCATCTGTTGAAGGGCATCTCGGCTCTTTCCACAGTTTGGCTATTGCGGACATTGCTGCTGTGAACATTGGGGTGAATATGGCCCTTCTTTTCACTACATCTGTGTCTTTGGGGTAAATACCCAGGAGTGCAATTGCTGGGTCATAGGGTAGCTCTATTTTTAAATTTTTGAGGAACCTCCACACTGTTTTCCAAAGTGGCTGTACCAACTTGCATTCCCACCAACAGTGTAAGAGGGTTCCCCTTTCTCCACAACCTCTCCAACATTTGTTGTTTCTTTCCCTGTCCATTTTTGCCATTCTAACTGGTGTAAGGTGGTATCTCAGTGTGGTTTTGATTTGGATTTCCCTGATGGCTAATGATGATGAACATTTTTTCATGTGTCTGTTAGCCATTTGTATGTCTTCTTCAGAGAAGTGTCTGTTCATCTCTTCTGCCCACTTTTTGACTTGATTATTTGTTTTTTGGGTGTTGAGTTTGAGAAGTTCTTTATAGATTTTGGATACCAGCCCTTTATCTGTAGTGTCATTTGCAAATATCTTCTCCCATTCTGTGGGTTGCCTCTTTGTTTTGTTGACTGTTTCCTTTGCTGTGCAGAAGCTTTTTATCTTGATGAAGTCCCAAAAGTTCATTTTTGCTTTTTTTCACTAGCTTTTGGAGATGTATCTTGAAAGAAATTGCTGTGGCCGATGTCAAAGAGGTTACTGCCTATGTTCTCCTCTAGGATTTTGATGGATTCCTGTCTCACATTGAGGTCTTTCATCCACTTTGAGTTTATCTTTGTGAATGGTGTTAGAGAATGGTCGAGTTTCATTCTTCTGCATGTGGCTGTTCAATTTTCCCAGCACCATTTATTGAAGAGACTGTCTTTTTTCCATTGCATGTTTTTTCCTGCTTTGTCAAAGATTATTTGACCATAGAGTTGAGGGTCCATATCTGGGTTCTCTATTCTGTTCCATTGGTCTGTAAGTCTGTTTTTGTGCCAGTACCATGCTGTCTTGGTGATCACTGCTTTGTAATATAGCTTGAAATTGGGCAACGTGATGCCCCCAGCTTTGTTTTTATTTTTCAACATCTCCTTGGCAATTCGGGGTCTTTTCTGATTCCATACAAATTTTAGGATTGTTTGTTCCAGCACTTTGAAAAATGTCATTGGAATTTTGATCGGGATGGCATTGAAGGTATAGATTGCTCTGGGTAGCATAGACATTTTAACGTTTATTCTTCCGATCCATGAGCATGGAATATTTTTCCATCTTTTTGTGTCTTCTTCAATTTCTTTCCTGAGTGTTTTGTAGTTCCTAGAGTATAGATCCTTTACCTCTTTGGTTAGGTTTATTCCGAGGTATCTTATGGTTTTTGGTGCTATTGTAAATGGAATCATTTCTTTAATTTCCCTTTCTACAGTTGTGTTGTTAGTGTATAAGCAAGCAACTGATTTCTGTGCATTGATTTTGTATCCTGCCACATTACTGAATTGCTGGATGAGTTCTAGTAATTTGGGGGTGGAGTCTTTTGGGTTTTCCACATAAAGTATTATGTCATCTGCAAAAAGAGAGAGTTTGACTTCTTCTTTGCCAGTTTGAATACCTTTCATTTCTTTTTGTTGTCTGATTGCTGTTGCTAGGATTTCTAGTACTATGTTGAACAACAGTGGTGAGAGTGGGCACCCTTGACGTGTTCCTGATCTTAAGGGAAAGGCTCTCAGCTTTTCCCCATTGAGGATGATATTCGCTGTGGGTTTTTCATAGATGAGCTTGAGGAATGTTCCCTCTATCCCTATACTCTGGAGAGTTTTAATCAGGAAAGGATGTTGTGTTTTGTCAAGTGCTTTTTCTGCATCAATTGAGAGGACCATATGGTTCTTCTCCCTCCTCTTATTAATGGGTTCTATCACATTGATTGATTTGCGAATGTTGAACCACGCTTGCATCCCAGGGATAAATCCCACTTGGTCATGGTGGATGATCCTTTTAACGTATTGTTGGATCCTATTAGCTAGGATTTTGTTGAGGATTTTGGAATCCATATTCATCAGGGATATCGGTCTGAAATTCTCCTTTTTGATGGGGTCTTTGCCTGGTTTGGGGATTAGGGTAATGCTGGCCTCATAGAATGAGTTTGGAAGTATTCCTTCTGTTTCTATTTTTTTGAAACAGCTTCAGTAGAATAGGTATTATTTCTTCTTTGAATGTTTGGTAGAATTCCCCAGGGAATCCATCAGGCCCTGGACTCTTGTTTTTTGGGAGGTTTTTGATCACTGCTTCAATCTCGTTACTGGTTATTGGCCTATTCAGGTTGTCAATTTCTTCCTGTTTCAGTCTTGGCAGCTTATAGGTTTCCAGGAAGGCCTCCATTTCATCCAGATTGCTCAGTTTATTGGCATATAGTTGTTGATAATAATTTCTAATAATTGTTTCTATTTCCTTGGTGTTAGTCGTGATCTCTCCCCTTTCATTCATAATTTTATTAATTTGGGTCCTTTCTCTCTTCTTTTGGATAAGTCTGGCCAGTGGTTTATCAATCTTACTAATTCTTTCAAAGAACCAACTTCTAGTTTCGTTGATCTGATCTACTGTGTTACTGGTTTCTAATTCATTGATTTCTGCTCTAATTTTAATTATTTCTCTTCTAATGCGTGGCTTAGGCGTCGTTTGTTGCTTTTTCTCTAGTTCTTTAAGGTGTAGAGTTAGTTGGTGAATTTGGGATTTTTCTATTTTTTTGAGTGAGGCTTTGATGGCTATGTATTTCCCCCTTAGGACTGCCTTTGCAGTATCCCATAGGTTTTGGACCGATGTGTTTTCCTTCTCATTGATTTCCATGAATTGTTTAAGTTCTTCTCTGATTTCTTGGTTGACCCAAACATTCTTGAGCAGAGTGGTCTTTAGCTTCCAAGTGTTTGAATTTCTGCCAAATTTTTTCTTGTGATTGAGTTCCAGTTTTAGAGCATTGTGGTCTGAGAATATGCAGGGAATAATCTCAATCTTTTGGAATCGGTTGAGACCTGATTTGTGACCCAGTATATGGTCTATTCTGGAGAAAGTTCCATGTGCGCTCAAGAAGAATGAGTATTCTGTTGTTTTAGGGTGGAATGTTCTGTAAATATCTATGAGGTCCATCTGGTCCAATGTATCATTCAAAGCTCTTGTTTCCTTGTTGATTTTCTGCTTAGATGATCTGTCCATTGCTGAGAGTGGAGTATTGAGGTCTCCTACAATTAACGTATTATTTATCAATATGACTCTTTATTTTGGTTAACAGTTGGCTTATGTATATGGCTGCTCCCATGTTGGGGGCATAGATATTTACAATTGTTAGATCTTCTTGTTGGATGGACCCTTTAAGAATGATATAGTGTCCTTCTGTGTCTTTTATTGCAGACTTTAGTTTAAAATCTAATTTGTCTGATATAAGAATTGCTACCCCAGCTTTCTTTCTTTCTTTCTTTTTTTAAAGATTTTATTTATTTATTTGACAGAGAGATAGAGAGAGAGCACAAGTAGGCAGAGAGGCAGGCAGAGGGAGAGGGAGAAGCAGACTCTCCACTGAGCAGGGAGCCCGACGTGGGGCTCGATCCCAGGACCCTGGGATCATAACCTGAGCCGAAAGCAACCGCTTAACCGACTGAACCACCCAGGTGCCCCTACCCCAGCTTTCTTTTGAGGTCCGCTGGCATGGCATTGTTCTGTGCCCATAGCTGATAGCTTTGCCATATAAAAATCACGACTCTTTAATCACATTCTTGTCAGGAAAGCACTTATTTAGGCAAATATTTTTTAGACATCTCTCTTAAAGAGGAATGCCAGGATAGAAGGTGTACACACCTGTTGCTATTATGGTTTGGTCATTCAGACTTCTGTCATCCTTGTAGTTTTATTTAAAAAAAAATATTTTTTGAAGAGGAAAAAAGGGCTTACCACAAAATTAGTAAGACAATATTAATCTGGATAAAGGGATTTTGAACTATGTGAAAGGCTCACTTAAAGCTGACATCCTATTTTAGAGTTCTATCAATGACTTGGTTGAAGATCTGGAATGCAGGTTCATTAAAAATATGGAGGATCAAAGCTTGGAAAGATAACAGAAATATCTGAGGATAGAACTAGGATTTCAAAATGAGTGATGACTAAAATAATCAAATGAAAATATTAGGATCTATGTAAATATGACTCTTGAATTCAAAAAGCTGATGGCAAACATACAGTTTAGGACAACACCTGACTTGATAGTAGCTATTATTTAATACTAATTAATAATAAAAACAAGGAAGAGAAAAACTATGGAGTTTTTCATTTAGGTCAGTTAATATGGTTTGTTTTTTAAAATAGTTAATGTAATCTTCTCCTACATAATCTTATTAAAATAAAACATTCTAGGGGCACCTGGGTGGCTCAGTCATTAAGCGTCTGTCTTCGGCTCAGGTCATGATCCCAGGGTCCTGGGATCGAGCCCCACATCAGGCTCCCTGCTCAGTGGGAAGCCTGCTTCTCTCTCTCCCACTCCCCCTGCTTGTGTTCCCTCTCTTGCTGTGTTTTTCTCTGTCAAATAAATAAAATCTAAAAAGAAAATAAAAATAAATAAAATAAAACATTCTATGTAAAACATGCATATTCATGCAAACATATTTATGATCTATATATGTTGATATGAATGTAGGGTAGACATGGGAGGCCACATAGATAATAATTGCATTGGTTAGCATAGAGGACTTAATACATTTTTTAAAATTCAATCCTGTTTTAAAAATTTGAAAGTGCAACTGCAATTTTTAAAATAAAATAATGTCAGGGGTAGGTGGAACTCCTAAAGAAGTAAGAATAACAATGGCAACAATAGCTATATAACTGTTATACTTGTTTAGCAAACTATAGTTTATATTATGTACTAAAGTACCGTTTATTATTAAAATTATTCCTTGATTTTAACTTTAATTGGCTCCTTAAAACTCTATAAGGTAGCTAAGGTAGAAATTGTTTTACTTTATAGGTATTAACATAAACTCAGAGAAGCAAAGTGATTTATTTTGCTCTCAATTCTAGTAGGCATAACGAGTACGGGAGTGTGTCTTTCCAGAGGCATTATTCTGGGTGAATCAGTACCATCCAGAGGAAGAAAGGACTGATTCGGTATTCTGTGTTGAATGTATGCATATCTGAATATGAAAGTATAATATAAAATGTAAAATCATATCTTAGAATATATTATATCTATATAAATAATAAAATAACGTACCATAATGTGATTAAAGTTAGAGATTTAATCATACTTTCATTTTATTTAGTTGTTCTAATAGGGATATTGAAGAACTGAAATTCATTAAAAAAGTGCCTAAAAAGTGTGCTAACATTCTGAAAACCGTGGTCTAAGAAAAATTATCTTGGAGGAATTGAACAGTGTTTTATTAAAAAGCAAGCTCTAAAAGGTTAGGGACCGTTTCTGTTTTGTTCACAAATGGTTCTTAGTACATAGTAGGTACAGAATAATTATTTGTTCAATGATTAGATGATATAATTTCTGTCATTTACTTGAAGGAAAGGCATTTGATTTATGCATAGAAATAGAAATGGAAGTTATATTGAGACAAATTTCAGCTATATTTATCTAAGGAAGAAATTTCTCATGGTGAGTGCTTTTTAAATGAAAGGTTTTAAAAAGTATTTGGGATTATTGACTGCAGGAGGAGTCTCTTAATTTTAAGTATCTACATTTCAATCGAAGTACCAAAAACTGTTTTGGTAATAGCAGAATATTTTGTAGGCAAAAAATATGCCATACACATTGGATATTTTTCTGTTAAAACATGGACCAGTATCAAAACTCCTAAAATAATTTTCATGACCTCAAATGAAAGACTAATGAATTCTATTTTTGAATTGAAATAATGTCACTTCAGGAATAGGCAAGGTGGGCTATGGGCTAGGATTAGAAATTTGTGAAAATAGATAATTCTCCAAAATCTCAATTTTTAACAGTTCTAACTTTGCAATTATTTAGGTATGGTTTTCCTGCTAGTCATTCTAATTTTTAATGTGAAGTGGCCAAAGGTAAAAAGGACATAACTGGAGGAAATCTTCAGATTTCGGAGAGTGGTTATGGACAGTCTGCAGATTACTAGACTGTTTATTGGGAGAAAAAAGAGTTTTGATGATGTATCAATAGCTTTTGAACTTCATTTTTGCATTTTCTTGCATAAGGGTAGATGCTTTGAAGTCTTCAATGTAACAGGAATCTGCATATGGAATATTGTTGACAGACCTTAATTTCACCTTTCAAAAGAACTGAATTCAGAAAAGTGCAGTATGTTTTAAGAATATAATAGATTTTTTTTTTTTTTCAATTTAGTTAACATAGAGTGTACTATTAGTTTCAGGGGTAGAATTCAGTGACTCACCAGTTGCATAGAACACCTAGTGCTCATTACATTCAGTGCTCTCCTTAATGCTCATCACCCAATTACCCCATCCCCCGACCCACTTCCCCTCCAGGAACCCTCAGTTTGTTCCCTATAGTAAAGAGACTCTTATGGTTTGCCTCCCTTTCTGTTTTTATGTTATTTTATTTTTCCTCTCTTTCCCCTATGTTCATCTGTTTTGTTTCTTAAATTCCACATATGAGTGAAATCAGATGGTATTTGTCTTTCTCTGACTTATTTCGCTTAGCATAATACCCTCTAGTTCCACCCACGTCTTTGCAAATGGCAAGATTTTTTTTTTTGGTGGCCTAGTAATAAGGAATATAATAGATTTTGATAGTCACCAGGCAGACATGTTTTTATTTTGTTTTAAAGTAAGTGACTTATTTATTTTTTGATGATTGGTTTATTTCTTAAATACATAACAAACTGAATTGATTTTGTGAAGTGTTAACCTCATTATTCAAATCATTTGTAAGGGGAAATCTGTACAATGCAAGTTAAGTAACTTGAAATAATGAGACACAATACTTACACTGACAGACATATACATCATTAAATTTTTGAACACATATAAAAAATACAGATTAAAAAACAGTAATTTATGCATGAAAAACAGTCCTGGAGATCTGATTTTATGGATCAATAAAAGTTTTTATTTTGTAAGTTCCAATGTTTTATACATGTATGTGTGTGTATATAAGATATATATAATATAAAAAAATACAGTAAAGTTATATAAATTTATAATATATAATCTCATATTAATAATATAATATATATTATAATGAGCATATTATAGTATAAATATATAATATATAGTATTATATAATATATAATACATTTATAGTAAGTATAAATAATATACATTATATATATATTTGGGGAATGGAAGGACAGTAGACTTGTTTTTCTGGAACATATTACATAATAGCTTAGAAATAACTTTTTTGATCAAGTGGGTGTAAAGTCAAGGTTCAGGACAGCTTAAAGTTTTTTGGTGGGTTTATTTTATAAATACAATCTACCGGAAAGTGTCATGGTAAATATAAAATGTGAACAAAAGTCTTTTTTTTTAAGATTTTATTTATTTATTTGACAGAGAGAGACACAGTGAGAGAGGGAACACAAGCAGGGGGAGTGGGAGAGGGAGAAGCAGGTTCCCCGCTGAGCAGGGAGCCCGATGCGGGGCTCAATCCCAGGACCCCGGGATCATGATCCGAGCGGAAGTCAGATGCTTAACAACTGAGCCACCCAGGCGCCCCATGAACAAAAGTCTTTTTAAAAAGTTCAAGTGAAAGTTTATAATACTAGAGCATATATTTCTCACTAGTATCTGTATTGTATAATTATTGTTTCAATATTTATTATTAGTTCAAGACTCTGCTTACCTACCTGAATGGGGAAGTTTTGATCTTTCTATTTAGCCTGTGTTTCAGGAAAGGCACACCTTTATCTCTTGCTTATTTTCATAGACTAAGAAAGGCCTTTCTGAGGCTGTACAGAAGCAATAGAATGGAATTAATAACTCTGACTTCCAGAGTAATATTCTGTTTCACAGGAAGATACAAATAAATGGCTGATTTTCTGCCTAGCTGTGTGATAGGATAGCAATCTTTTTACTGAGATTTTCCAAACCTAAAAAATGGCTATATCATGAATATCATCTTTCTTTGTGTGAATGAAAATAATTTACAGGGTAAGTACTCTGTAAGTGCATAATATTCTGCAAATGCTCAATAATTAACAGCACAGCTCATTTTAAAACATAAATCAAGTATGCTAGGGGAGGAAAAATTCCAGGAAAGAAACCGGGCACAGCACCACTATGTTGGAGCTCTAGGCAGATATTCTAGCTGTGGTGAGGGATAGTGACTTTCTTGTTCAACTCCTCCGTGAGGGATAATGGGCCCATCCATAGCCACACACCAGATTACCCTCAGAGCTTTTTGACCTTACCCAATGACAAGATCTCTAACTTAAAAGAATAATACACACCTACCCAGTGTGAGTCATGCTGGGAATGGAATAAAGAACCTGATGGTCTTCATAGAGCTTTTGGTTTAGTGAGGAAAGCAGGCAATTCAGTAAGTCTTAATAATATCTCACAGTGAATTGGCACATGGCTGGGGAAGTGCAAGGTGATCAGAGCACATGGTAGGGGAACTGAAGCTCTTCCAGCTTGGAAGTAGAGCTAGTTGGTGAAAGCTTTCCAGGGAAGTGCCTTGTGCCCAGCTCTTGGCTACTGGGTAGAAGTTTGGGCTAGAAAAGAAGCATAATGGGGTAATAATGTATCAAAAAGAATTTTAGATAAGATTATTTTAGAAATCTAATTTATTTTGTTTATATCACTTGTTGACTATTGTCTCCAATTTGTATTTTATCATGTGCCATCCCTCCCTTCCTTCAAGATTTTAAAGTTTTCTTATGTTATCATAAACTCCTGAATGTAGCTTCCAAGGTTCTCTTCAATCTGACACTAACTCATAAATCTTGAAATCCAATCAGAAGGAAGCACTCTCTAGACATGGCAGTATTTGAGCTTTCTTATATGTGAATTTTGGTCTTCACATATCTTTGCCTGTAAAAATAATTTAAGATGTAACCCAAATCCCATCTACTTCATAAATTCTCTGATTCTACTCCTTGGAAAGAGACTTTCCTACTAGAAAAAAAGATTTATTGTCTACAGTATTAATTTGTTACTTACCCCATGTTATCTTTTTTTGAGAATTCATTCACAGAAAATATTGAAATTATAGAAATTATAAAATATTATTATTTTTTTAAAGATTTTATTTATTTATTTGACAGAGAGATACACAGTGAGAGAGGGAACACAAGCAGGGAGAGTGGGAGAGGGAGAAGCAGGCTCCTGGCTGAGCAGGGAGCCTGATATGGGGCTCGATCCCAGGACCCCAGGCTCATGACCTGAGCCGAAGGCAGACGCTTAATGACTGAGCCACCCAGGTGCCCCAAAATTATAGAATTATTTAATCTGAAAAGAAAGCACAACTGCTTCAAAAATAAGTGATAGTTACTTAAAAGCCATAATTCTGTTTTGAACTCATGAGTCTTAATGCTGTGGAGTTCAAATCTGTACTTTACTTCTGCTCTGCCTCAAACATCAGGTGGCTCATTCTAAATAATACAACATATTTTTTTTTTTAATTTTTATTTATTTATTTGACAAAGAGAGACACAGCGAGAGAGGGAACACAAGCAGGGGGAGTGGGAGAGGGAGAAGCAGGCTTCCCGCTCAGCAGGGAGCCCGATGTGGGGCTCGATCCCAGGACCCTGGGACCATGACCTGAGCCGAAGGCAGACGCTTAACGACTGAGCCACCCAGGCGCCCCTTAATAATACAACATATTTATTTAATAGCATGGAAGTTTTATGATACTTCTAGTTCAAAACTATATTTTTCTGCATAGTATTTCTTTTTGGTTCTCCAACTAGATTTTAATAAGCCCTATGAAATAAGGACCTTTCTTCCCTCTCTTTTTCCTTTTACTCTCTGAAATGTGTGTCTCTCAGATTATTGCATTATTTTAAAAATAATAAATATGGATTGGAAAGTCTCAAGATGATTCATTCAATTATATAATTGAATGAATATAAAAACAACTTCTTATTTTTAAGAAAAAGTTCAGCCTGGGTAAGAATACATTCAACATGTCTTAACTTTCTAAGTTCATCTAACCACATGTGAGCCTTCAATTGATTTTTCAAAAACACATTTCTGATTATGCTACTCACAAGTTCAATATCTTCAACATTTGAGAGAAATTGTTGCTAAGTAGAAATTTTTTATTCTGTAACTATTTTGTACATAGGGGACACTCAAATTTTTAATGATTCATTGTTTTCATTTAATGAAATTTACTAATTAAATACCTGCAATGCACAAAATGCTATTGAGATATAGAAATAAATAGGTTAAGATAAAGATCTTCAATAGATTTTAAGTCTATATAGCATTTATTTTAACTTTATATAGTCTAAGAGCTGAAGTAGGAATTATCAAGAGAAAAACTGCACCAGATTTTGACTGCTTTAAAAGAACCAAGATTCAATAGAGCCTCAGAAACCCAGAAATGTTAGGGAATTCATAAGGGAATAAATATTAACCATGTGGATATTGAAAAGATACTAAAAATATGAAAAAAGTAGATTCTCATTTATCTAGTGATGAAAAGGTCATTCATTACTTTTGTGAGGGCAATTTCAGGAGATCAGTAAGGCCCTAAGTCAATCGCGAGAATATGAGAGAGAGAAATGGAGAGAACAGTCATAGTTTACATTCAGTTGGCTTTAATATAAATGGATGAAGTTGATGGATAAAAACAAACTAAAACTGTGATTCAGATACGTGTGTGTGCCTGTGTTTATATAAGTGTGTGCATATATATATTTGCAAACGCTTATGAAGAATTGGAACAACTGGGGTCTCTAAAGGGAGTATTGTGGCAAGTGCTATGAGTTTTAAAAAAGTATTTAGTCTGTGTACAAATAATAAAGAAAAATTGTATATATTCAACTATGGCTAAGGAAGAACACATTGCTACATGGTTAATTTAAACCAGAGGAAAAGAAAGATCGAGAGAACTAAATAATGATCATGTTCTATTCTATTTCTTGTGAATAAGCTTTCCAAAGAAGAATGAAAGATTAGAGTCAGGCAAAGAAGTGAGAGTCATTTGAAGAAGAGAATCCAAAAGAGTTTTGGACAATCTCATAGATGTGGAAAGACAAAACATTGGGGGTTCAGGGCTGCCAAAGCAATCAGGACTTGAGGGAGCAAGGTCCTGGGTAAATGGCAGATAGAGCCAAGTGTGCAATGTTCATCAGTCTTCTCTCTTGAGGTATTTGTGGAACTTCTGAGCTCCACAGGATAGGAAGAAAGCAGAAAGCACCTAAAAAGCAGAGAGGAGGCAATTTTCGGCAATTTCAAAATTCCAAGAAGACAAATAATAAAGAATTACCAAGGAGGAAGAGCATTGCAGAATGACCTAGGCTCTTGGACCTGAAGGGCTATGTTCTAGTCACAGTTATGAATTAGAGGAAGAAAATCAACCTTACAAAACCTGCAACCTAACCCTGAGTCAGAGAAACAAGGAAAATATATTATTAGCAGAGAGAATAAATAGCATAAATTTCATGGGAGTAAAAATAAAACTTAGGATTACCTTTTCAACAGAAATGGAAGAAACCAGAAAACAGTGGAATGGCACCTTTAAAGTGTTTCAAGAAGACAACTATCTACTTGGAATTTTACAAATTAGTAAAACTATCCTACATAAGTGAAGATGCAATGAAATCTTTCCTGATAAAAAAGGGTGAACTTTTAAAACACAAATTCAATTTTAGACATTGAAAAATACTAAGAGGCTTTTTTTTTTTTTTTTTGGTTAAGGAAAATGCTGGGAGATGGAAATACAAATACGCATGAAGAAATGGAGAGCCCCTGCAAGGGCAAACATGCGAGTCCATATGAATGAATATTCACTATGCAAAAAATGGCAAAAGCTTCTTATGGAGTCTAAATTTTATGTAAAAACACAACACTACAGTAACACAAAATGTGGGATAGGTACATGGAGTAAAAGTCTTCCAGAGTCATATAACTTTCTGGGAGGTGATAAAAGACATAACTAACATTAGAAGGTAGTGAATTAAATATGAATATTGTAGTATGTAGAACAGACTTTTTCAGGATTTTTATCCCAGCAGAAACCTTGAAATAATAAATTTCAGGTCTCAGGGAAGCTCTGCATAACAATTATTTTTATAGTTCATGGTACATTAGTATGATCAGTAAGTTGCAGATATAATGATCTGATATTAATTTTCAATGATCATTTTAATAGAGAATGATATTTTTCTTTGTTTTGTTTTTTTTTAGGCCATTATGTTACCCTTCTCTTTTTGTGTTATTTCTCTTTCCTATAAAATATATAAATTGAATACAAGTCAGTAGTGTAGTTAGAAATAACTTTAGTTTTCACTTTGCTAAAAAAAAAACACATAATTTTTACCTTCTCAAAGAAGGTCATACAAGGTATGTCATCCCTAATAAGATACGGTATGTGGTCTATTGTAGGCACAAGAATGGTTTTTCATCTTACTTAAAAATAAAAATAATTTTTTAGTCAATCTTTCTTTAGGAGCAAAATAATCAAGTTTAGCTCACTTTTCTTAATATTAATCTTTTTCATAAATGTTAGATATATGTAGTTTTATAAATGTACATATAGTTTATAAATTTCTGTATTATATAGACACAAATATGTCACACACACACACAAAACTGACTAAAATCACTAAACGAAAGATACAAAGAGCTCTATAAATACCAAGCAGGATAAATACACACAAAAAAACAGTTCTTAAGCACATCATACTAAAACACACTTAAAGGCAAAGACAAGGAAAAATACTGTTAGCAGAGACAGAAAAGACATTGATGTGCATTTCTTGTAGGTATCATGTACTTAGGTTTTGTCTTTTTCACTGATCTCACAGTGTCTGCCTTTTAAGTGGGCTTTTAATGTTTATATTTAATGTGATTAGTGATATGGTTGGATTTTAATCTATCTTGTATTTCTTTTTGTCCCATCTGTTCTTTGTTATTCCCTTGTTTTCTGTCTTCTTTTGCATTAATTATCTTTTATGATTTATTTGATCTCCTTTTGGCTCATTTTAGTGAACCAATATTTTAGTGTTTATGTGTGCTAACACAGTCACTCAAGAAACAGAATAGTTATAGCACTGTTTGTTGTGTTATTTGAGTGATTGCTTTAGTATTAATAGTACATATCTTTAACTCATCACATTCTACTTTCAGGTAATATACTATTTCATGTGTAGTAAAAGGATTTTAAAATAACTTATTTATACTTTCCTGACCTTTGTGTTGCTGCCGCCATGCATTTTATATCCATATATGCTATTAGACCCCCAAGTGCATTGTCCTTATTTTTGATTTAAACAGTCAACTATCTTTGAAAAAGATTTAAATAATAAAAATAATTTAAATTGAGCTACACAGTTACAATTTCTTATGGCCTTATTTTTTGTGTGTGTTTACCTAGTTTTCAATCTGGTATTATTTTGCTTCTGCTTGAAGGACTTCCTTTAACGTTTATTACAGTGCTGATTTGGTGATGAAGAGCTCTTTCAAATGTTCCATATCTGAAAAAAGTCATGGTTTCACCTTCATATTTGGAAGAAATCTTGACTGGTTAAAAAATTATAGGCCAAATCTTCCCTTCCCCCTCCCTCATCACCCCAACTACTTAAAGATGTTGCTTCGCTGTCTTTTGGCGTCATTGTTTCTGACAAGACTTATGTTGCCATCCTCACCTTTGTTCCTCTGTATGTTAGGCGTATTTTGCTCTGGCTACTTATAAAATTTTCTCTTTATCCCTGGTTTTAAGCCATTTGATTATGAGGAGTCTTGTGTAGTTTTCTTCATCTTTAATGTGTTTGGGACTGGCTGAACATCTTAGCCTAGTGATACAATTTTCATCACATTTGGAAAAAATTCAGCCATTATTACTACATTACTTACATCTTTTCACCCCCAACACCCTACACACCTTTCAGGGATTCCAATTGCATGTAATTTATCTGCTTGAAGTTTCAGCCTAGAACCTTCCTCCAGGCAGTAAGTTAGAGAAATAGCAGGGCTCATTTCCCTTTTCCCCCATCTTTTCACATTCACTGTCCTTTTTGGCCTGAATGCCAATGTCTTAAGTGCTGTTGCTTCGTATATTTTGTCCATAATTTTCGTTGTTTCACATGAGAGAGTAAATGCAGTGCCTGCTGTATCATCTGTCCCAGAAACAGAAGTCTCCAGAATGCCTCTTAATTTCCAGTGAGAAAAATATATTGGATAATTTTATAAGCCTCTAACTGAATTTTCTTCTCGAAGGCAGATACATGTTAGATAAAGTTATAACATTGTTGTTTGGTGAGCATGAATGCATATCAAGAGAAAATTTCTGTAAATTGTAAATGCATAAAGACTTAAAAAAATCTAAACATCTCATTACTCAAAAGAAATAGAAAGCAAGAGGAAAATACATGACACTTACTTATATTTATAATCAAGGAAAACATCTAATTAATAGTGAGATCTGAAACATTTGAAATTAATTTCTTTTCAGTCCTCTGATGTAAATCACCACAGAAAGGAACAAATACAATGTTGTATGTTTGTATGATGAAATTCTGTAAAATAGTAAAAATGAATGGAGACTATCTATATAAATATGGATTATAATAAAGACACTTTCAGAAATAAATCTTTGTCTAGGCAAAATATATAAGGCAGAATTAGGAAGACTTAGTGCAATGTGTGGCAAATGAATTGTAGACTTTGTTATGGGCTTAGGTAATTCTTATTTGATTGCTTTATTTCCTCAAGACTAAAGGAGAAAAATGTATCAAATAAAGTAAATTGTAAGGGTATTAGGAGTATGAGAAAAGAGAAATTGTCAAATGTCTGCCTTGGACAGTGGGAAGGTACATTTTCTATGAAACTAGAGAATTGACAGGTAGCACTGAGTGCCGTATTGCTGTGATTTTCTCCATCCATATTCAGCTGTTCACAGAGTGCCTAATATTGGGTTTAACTAACTCTGGGGTCCTGCCAGATGAAGAGGACAGATGGTGAGAGAGACAATGGAAGAAAGGGTGTTATATCCTAGAAGGAAAAAAATGTGTAGGGTTAATTAATCTGAGCTTTCAGTGATATAAAATATTTGTTATCATGGGGAAAATGACATTTCATGGATCAGGATCTCTGACCCGGCGGACTTACAGTAATGGGTGGATTGCCTTTGCAGATGTTGTGTTTGCATGATGGAACTAGGGCTAAAGATCTAGATGGTTTACTGAGTACTGAAGTCTTCAATAAATCGGGGAACTTAGCAATGAGATTTTGAGTGTTACAGGCTTATCACACATGCTTCAAAGGGTCTATAGGTTTTTGAAAGATAAAGGTGAACCATGTTGTAGAAGCACTGAGTAGAAGGTATAGGCTAAGGGTCTGTCTGATAGGTGGCATGGATAAGGCTCAGAGGGGCTGTGAGCACCAGAGAGAAGTGATATAGAATCACGTGAGGAGGAAGAAAGATCGTTGAGATTACAACCCCGATCTCCTACTCCAAAGCCTACACATTTATTATGCTGAGAAGGCCTAACTCTTCCAGTTCGATCAGCAGACTTCAGCAGAGGGTGACAGCATGGATCCTCACAGTCAGTGGGATCAGGAGTATTTTCATAGGTGCCAGCATCTGTACTTAGGGACTAGATTAACCTGCAAAACTCTAGAAAACTACAGAAGGATCAGAAGTCATGTCACGAGACAACTTTAATATCTTTTTTGAGAAAGGATCCACCTGTTAGGTATATTCTAGGGAAAAATACTAGAGATAGGTTAGTAAGGTAATTCCAAAAAGATTAGACATTTACTCAATAACAATTATTTAACACTGAAAGAGACATTTTTTTTTAGCCAGAAAAAATAATTGTCTTAGCTTTACACCTCTCCTCTCTTCTACACCTTCCCCCCAAATAGTATAATAGCTTTTGAAAAAGTTTAAATTCATTTTAGAAAATTTAGAGGCTATATATGAACATATATTATTTATCCCTCTCTCTCTCTCTCTCTCTCTCTCTCACACACACACACACACACACACACACACACACACACAGGAGAATAGAGTCTCTTTCTCTCTTCCTCCCTTTTTTATTCATCAGTGTATTGTAGCCACTTAAAATAGATTGGTTCAAGCTAGGTTAAATCTTCATTGTTTAAATGAATACACACATGAATTGAATATATGATAAAAGAAACATCACAAAAGAAAATACGGATAATGATGAGAAAGTGATCCGAGATACAAAGAAAATTAAGAGAATCATAAGAAACTATTTTGTTTTACTCTGTATTAATACATTTCTCTACCAGGATGATTTTATGAGAAAACTGAAATTTTCAAAACTCATATCACGAGACTTAAAACCTACAGAGGCAACTTATATAAGGACAGAGAGAACACTGTAGAAGAGCTACCTCCACCTTCCAAAATATCACACCAAGATATTTTTACAGATGAATTCTACCAAAACTCAAAGTTAAAATCTTCCAGCATTAAGTAAATGAGCCTTCAACACACTTTAATAAAGCCAGAAAAACACTGATAATAAATACTGGCAAAAGTAGCTCCTAAGGAATATAATAGACTAAAAAATGTCAGTAAAATACCCTTAAAGCATTAGCAAATAGAATTCAGCAACATTGTTAAACACAATCAACTATCTATGGCAGGAATGCAAAGATGGTTTAATATAAAAATTCTATTATAATTTACATGTGAGAGAAGAATCATATTAATTTTCTCCAAAGGTGCTGAAAATTTATCATCAGTTGTTTAAAATAATTCTCAATAAATATAGTATTTTAACATGTAAATCATGTGCATCTCAACCCAAAAGCCAGAATCATGACTACTATGGTCATACAAGGGACATATCTACTGGATGCAAGAACCACACAGTTATTCAAATTACTACTTTTATTTAATATTACTGGAAATGAGAAAAAGATAAATGTTAAATGTCTGCAGCTCACAAATGGAAATAAACAAGCTGACACACTGGACTGGGATTCTAGGAAAGATTAGTTTTATTCTGGTGCAAGTGGTTATGTAATTAAGGCAAAGTTACGTATTTCTTCAGAGCTGATTTCTCATTTATATACTAAGGTGATTAGGAGAGAAAGGTGTGGGGTACATTTCCGAAACAACAAAGTTGTTTCTTGTAAGTAGCCAAGATTCTTCTACTTCTTCCCTCTTACCCCATTTGAAAACCAGGACTTAATAAATAGCATATCTACTATCTTTATGTTACGCTTACTGTTCGATATTTGTATCTTAATAAAAATGGATTTGAAATGGTGGTGCTAGTTAGAGAAGTCAGCTATTCTTTGACATCAGTCTTAAGACATTTTCTTGTCTATTTGTAGAGGCAAATTTGCGTTCAGGGGCACATTCCCAGGAGGGATAAAACATGGAATAGTGATGAAAGGAGAAAATTGCCTAGCTAGCTAGACTGGCTTATGTAATTCTAATGGCAATAAAAACACACAATCTATTTTTTAAGAAGAAATTGTAGAGGGCACTGTCAAATTCAAGAAAACTTTAAAAGGAGGTTCTGTTGGAATGTTAGAAAAGTAATGATTTTTTCAATATAATTTAACATTTTATAACGTTTTACTTAAAAATAAAGTCATATATTTTGAATATAGTCAGCGTGAGCATTTGGGATAGGTGTTCTCAAACCTATATAGATGCTTTTTAAATGTGAAAGAAAAAACATAGATAAACTCAAGTTTGTTGAACTTTAGGCAGAGAGATTAAGTATTTTTCACTTTCAATTTAATAGAAACAACTCATTTGTTGTTTTGCTTTCAGAATGTAATTTATCTTGCGCTAAAGAGAGCCAATGGTGAATCCAAATCAGACAAAGAATGTAGATAACATGGTTTTCTACCCAAATACCATTAAAATGATGGCAAGCATACAAGAAAAAAAAATCATAAACCTATAAGGCAAAAGAGGATGGGTGGAGCAGATAATGGAGGTCATTTTATGGAGGATGGATGGATAAAGGATGATATTTTAAAATATAGGTAAAATGGACAAGTGGCAACTCTCTGAGCAAACTAGAAAAATCTGAAATTTTAGTTCACATTTTGTGGTGGACATCAATCAAGAAATGATCCTATTTGTCCCACAAAATCTAGGGATTGACAATAATGGGCATATTGGAATATGGGATACAGTGGTGGTGGGGTAGAAACAAAGAATGTTGAAAGTTGGTAATACAAAGCAATTAGGTGACTTGTTCTATCTTCCCCACTCTGAACAACTGACGGAATACTTCCTCTTCAACTCCAGGGGAGGTCTGGTTGTTTCTTCTCCTGAAAGGACTAACCAGGGGGTCTCTAGATTTAGGAACAGCAGATACTGTTGAGCATGGGGGTACCATAGTCAAGTCACAGGTTTATATTTCCTAGCAGAAGATTTCTCTGTGGAAACTGGCAGAACCAAAGAAAAGCTGGAAAGCTATTAGTCTCTATTCAGCAATCCCATACACTGAGGCCCTTCAGCTAGTAAGCTCTTCTCACCTAAAGTGGCTTTATGTGTACTGAATAGGGTAGCCGGTGACCACCAGATGTTTGAGAAAATCTTTTACATGAAAGACAACAAAACAAGAACTCAGAGGAGGCTGAGCCAGTTCAGGAGGTTGAAAAAATATAATCAATACCCACAAATAGAAGGTCCATAGATAAGAGAATATAATCTATCTCTGATTTAAAAACACTTTACAATGTAAAAGGAATATCAGAGAACAGAAAAGAGCTTTTGGAAATGAAAATGTGATAACAGAAATTTAAAATATAGGTATATAAGGGTTAGAATATAAAGTTAAATAAATCATCCTAGAAAGAAAATAAAGGCCAAAGAGATAGAAAATTGGAGCACACATAGCTATTTGATATACAAAAAGGCATCAGTGCAAATCCACTTGTAAAGAATGGTCCTAGTAAATGATGCCTTTCCATTGGTTATCCAAATGGAAAAAAATCTTTTTTTTATTTTTTTAAAGATTTTATTTATTTGACAGAGAGAGAGATAGTGAGAGCAGGAACACAAGCAGGGGGAGTGGGAGAGGGAGAAGCAGGCTTCCCGCCAAGCAGGGAGCCCGATGCGGGACTCGATCCCGGGACCCCGGGATCATGACCTGAGCCGAAGGCAGACGCTTAACGACTGAGCCACCCAGGCGCCCCAAATGGAAAAAAATCTTGACCTCTACTGTACACTATATACCAAAATTAATTTGAGATAGATCATGAACCTAAATGTGAGCAGTAAAATATAAGAATTTTGGGGAAAAATGTAGGAGAATACCTTCATATCTTGGATAGTCAGCAATTTCTTAACCAGGGCACAAAGAGCATTAACCATTAAACTATTAAAAAATTGAAAATTGAAATTTATTAAAATTAATAACTTCTGTTCAATTTTCAATATTTTTCACCAAAAGACAGGTACAGTGAAGTGTACAGCAGTTTTATTTTGAATAGTCCAAGACTAGAAACTACGTAAATGTCCAGTTGAATGGATAAATAAAGGGTGCTATAGTCATTATAATCAAATACAATACTGAAATAAAACCGTTTTATTACACGCAGTATTATTGATGAATCTTACCAACATATGGCTGAGTGAAAGAATTCAGACACTAAAGAGTACATACTACATGATTCTATTCATATATTCTTTAAAAACATGCAAAATTAGCCTGTGATGATAGAGGGCAGATTATAGGTTACCTTTGGGAGTGGTGATAGCGCAGGAGGAAGTCTGGGGGTTTTGGGACTATTTTATGCCTGGATTTGGATGTGTAAAAATTCTTATACACACACACACACACACACATACTTAAACTGTGTGCACTTGACTTCATATAAACTGAATCTCAACAATAAAAATAAAAAAGAGAGAAAATGACAAGCAAATTAGAGTATCGTTCTAGGAGACTTGTTATAGTCCTAAGGGCTGTTAGTCAATATTCTACTTGTTTTTCTTTTAGGGACATTGTGGGATTACACCTTCCCACTTTGGCAGTTAGGGATGGACAGGTGACTTTCTGTGACAGATTAAATGTGAGTAGAAATGATGCAAGTTACTTCTGGGTGGATTTGTTTAACCGTCAGTGTGTGACTCGCCATGCTGCCTTTCCCTTACCGCCGTCCTCAGATCCTGGGGAGGGTGGAGACCCTTGTCAGCCTGGCCTCTGTAAGGACGACCCTGTGGAGCTGAGCCCTCAACAGGCCGGTTCCTGTTGGACCCACGGTGTCAGTGAGAAATAAACCTCTGCTGTGCTAAACCACTGATGTTTGGGTTTGCTTTTTACTGCAACACAACATAGTTCGTTTTGATTGATGCTAGAGTACAACTTCCAGAGGAGAAATGAGAAAAAAGAAGTGACACCGTTTTTATAGAAATAAGGCAAAGCATTTCCCAGAATGAGTGGACTTTAATTTCCAGATTGAAAGCCCCTCTTAGTGCTGAGCACAACGAATGAATAAAACTCACATAATGCATGCTATTGTAACATTTTAGAATTCTGGAGTAAAGAGACCATGCTAAAAGCTTCCAGTGTGGAATACAAAAGGATCATGGACAAAGAATTAGGCATCAGAACAGACTTGAACTTCTCAGTATCAACTCTGGAAGCTAGAAGACAATGAAACACCTTAAAAATTCTATTAAAAATTTTTATAATTTGGTATTATATCCCAGCCAATCTTTCAGTCTAGTATGAGAGTGTAAAAATAAAGATGTTATAAGAGAAACAAGACCTCAAAAAAATAGATCTCTAGCCTATCTTTTCTCAGAAAGCTCCTTTAATATTTGTTTCACTAAAATAATCTAGGAAGATGACATAATATGGCTGAATATCCTGTAATACTGTCCCTCCTTCTTTCTTAGGAACAGAACTGCTACAATAAAGACTTAGTTTCCTGGGTTTTTTTGCACCTAGGTGTGGCCATGTGATTAAGTTCTGCTTCTGGGATTTAAGTAGGGGTAGTATGCACAATCTCCAGGAAGTGTTTTGAAGAGGAATGGGCTTGTCCTTCCTCTTTCTTTTCTATAGTGCACACGGAAGGACTGAAGCGCCAGTAGCCATCTTTTATTATAACCATGCGTCCTGAGAAATTCAGGCATGGCAAAATGATGAGATCTGAGGGTCACTTTTACCCCCCGGAACATTCTTTTGCCTGTGCTAAGTAGAATCTTACTTCATTTGATACCTTTTTTTGAGTTTCTGTTTTTTAGAGACATGGAAAATCCTAACTCAAAAAAAAAAAAAAAAAAAGAAAAGAAAAAAAGAAAAGAAAAAAGAGAAGGATTCTGTGAAAGGGGATTGAATACCAGAGTGACAGAGGAAATCTGCAGGACTGACAATGAAGGGAAATCTTAGGTTTTGAGGGGATGATGTTCTATAAGGGCTATATCTTATTCTTTATTATAGCAGGTCAAGTTGTAATATCTAAAATGGAAACATTGAGATTTTGCAATATAAGCAGGTTTTTAATTTTTTTATTTTTTTTAAAGATTTTATTTATTTATTTGACAGGGAGAGAGATAGGGAGAGAGGGAACACAAGCAGGGAGAATGGGAGAGGGAGAAGCAGGCTTCCCGCCGAGCAGGGAGCCCGATGCAGGGCTCAATCCCAGGACCCTGAGATCATGACCTGAGCCGAAGGCAGACGCTTAACGACTGAGCCACCCAGGCGCCCCTATAAGCAGGTTTTTTAGGGATAGGAGTTGAAACTAGAGATACGGTTTAAGAGAGCCCAAACAAGTTGCCTCTCGGGAATGGGAAGCAAATAATTGGAAAGGGAGAAAAAGGAGTGGCACAGATGAATGTCATTTTCCATTATGAGGTGTGGTGAACTATTAGATCAATTCAACTCTGTAAATATTACTTTATTATTTACTGTATTTTTAGCGATAAACACTATAAAAGATTTTTTAAAAAGACAATGGGTATTCAACCCTGTGATTTGCATTTTCTACTGTGTCTGAATGAGAATGGTAAAAAAGTTCTATTGTTTGTACTAGTTGACTTACCAGAAGGTGATTTAAAGGAATGGCATTCTTAAATTGAGAGACAAAGGTCAAAGACAAGCAATGCCTTAGCTGTTAAAACGTATATCACGAAGCACAAATCCTCAACAGCATACAGTGGCAGTCCATGGGGAGTGAAGAGGAGTGTCTTTAGTTTGTATCTGTGACTTATTGCTATGACAT
Organism: Phoca vitulina; assembly: GCF_004348235.1. Taxonomy (NCBI): domain Eukaryota; kingdom Metazoa; phylum Chordata; class Mammalia; order Carnivora; family Phocidae; genus Phoca; species Phoca vitulina. The sequence goes on along the minus strand of NW_022589709.1, from coordinate 38,589,651 downwards.
GACACTATTAGATTTTGGTTTTTAGCATTTTTAAAGAGGAAGTAATAGTTATGAGAGATGAAGAACTCAGAATTAAGTACTGTAGTTATACACAGAAGGGTAATTTGGTTTTGATGTATTGGCCTGAGCCTGTTAACTAATAATACCAAATTTTAAGTAGCATCTCACCAGTATGAAAAAGAGGTAGCATCATTATTAATGTCTAAACTATAGTGTGTTTCACACAGGATTATGGTAAAGGTCAGGCCATGTTTCTCTGAATTAAAAGCTATTCTGAGCTATCGCATTCCTAATCAACTCAGACCTAAAGGTGCATAGCTCAGTTATAATGAGGCACAATGAATTTAAATAAACTGCAAGATACAGTATAGTGATTTATATATGCACTGTGGTATCCTTTTAACTCATTAGCAATGAATGATACTATGTGTTTGCAACTGTTTTTTGCTGTATAACTATTTTTTAATCACAATATTTCTTAGTAAAAGTGCCTTATGCTCCCATTTTCTTCTTGTATGTGTAAAGTAAAAGGCAAGGGGTGCTCCTGGCATGTACCCAAACATGAGTCACTGCAGAAAGAAACTGGCAAATATCTACTCAAATAAATTTCATAAATTAACAATTTGTAACTGTGCTCACATGTTTATGGTTTCACAGTATAGAACTGCCATGGGAATTGAGAACAAGAAATGAAGGTTATATGTAGGTTTCTGAATTATACTTGAGACTTATCCTTGTAGAGGAATTTTAAAAAAATCATTGAGTACATTTGAGCATTTATTAAGAAACAAAAAGAAAACACCAAAATTTAGCCAGAAACTATTCTGCTTAATAATTCAACAGTCTTATTTATCATCTTCCATCCTCTTGTGTACATTCAATAATTTTTGTGAAGAACAAATTCCTATAGTTTGCTCATATAGCAAGTTTACATAAACTATAGGGCTTTAATTTCATTTAGTAAAGCCTTTTTATTTTCTTTATTCCTAGATTAAGAGAAAATCTTCTGTGTGCAGGCTAACATTTAAACACGAAAAAGGAGAGCAATAGTATTGATAAAATTCTATTGATGGGTTGACCAGTTATAGCCAATTTTTTTGGCAAAGGAGACTGGTTATACATCCTGAGAAATGTTTCTCCTGGTGCTTAAGAATCCTATTCAGACATTATATTTATCTTAAATTATATTCTCCCACTTGAAATGGCCTCACTATTCCTAAAATTGAGTTAATTTTAACCAGGCCTTTGTATTGAAACAGAATTTCTCTCTTGGGGCTCAATTGCTTTTGAGTTTCATTATCAATTACATATCCTTTTCGTTCTTTTTCTTGGTGAGTTTTTACCTCATATATACTTGGCCTTGTACCTATTGATTCTAGAATAATGTCACAGATACTGATAACTTCCTTAATATCTATTTTCCATTCTTTCCATTTAGTAGTAGGGCTGAAGTTTTATGTAGCTAAATAGCCACCCAACAGCAAGCTACATTTTTCAGTCTCTCTTGAAGCTAAGTATTGTGGGCTGAATTATATCTTCTCAAAATTTGTAGGGCAAAGTTCTAAACCCCAGTATCTCAGAAAGTAACTGTATTTGGAGACTGGGGTTTTTATAGAAGTAATTAAGGTTAAATGCAGTCATTAGTGTGGGCCCTAAGCCAATATTTCTGGCATCCTTATAAGAAAAGGAGACTAGGATACAGACATACACAGAGGAAGGGCGCCATCTGAAAACCATGGAGAGAGGCCTCGGAGGAAACCAACGCAGCTGATACCTTGATCTCAGACATCTACCTTCCATAATGGTGAGGAAGAAAATTCCTGTTGTTTCAGCACCCAATCTGTGATACTTGGTTATAGCAGCCCCAGCAAACTAACACAGTAGGAGAGACCGTGGAATTGAGTTTGGGTTACTGGGGTATAAGCAGAGATGATGTTTGCATTTTCTAGGTCATTTCCTTAAAAGGCAAGGTGGAGTATGCTGGATTATCTCTTTCCTCTTCTCACAGGCTAGAACATGGATGTGTTCTATGTGGACTTAGTTTTTACAGGCTTCTAAATTTTCTACATGTTCATTTCTAATCATGCTGTGTGATATATGTATGTGTATATATATATATATTTCAAACATTGATGACCATAATATGTAAGTTTGGTGGAAATAATACCCACCCTTTCTATCACCTATGAGTTGCCAGACATTCTGGATGATTTCTATTAACTTTAAAGCCCTTTAATCAGTATATAAGGCTCTTTACTTTTTGTTTTTGTAGTCAGAAAGTCCAGCTTTTCCTGCCCTAACTTTATATAATCTTGCTACTCTTTTTTGGTAAGTTGTTCTGCATCAAATAGGCACGTTTTAATGTTTAAAACCTTGATTTGCAGTAAAGGGAAAGATGATGTCCCCTGAATGAAGTGGTGCATCAAATGCCACTAGTAGCCATTTGGAACTTCTTTCCATTGTGATTTACATAAAATAGCTGGCGAGCAAAGCAGGCTCACAAACATATGTTCAACTAGAGTATTGTTGGGAACTAAAAGATGGGTATTTGCTCGCTGTCTCTCAAAAAAAAAAGGGATAAGTTTAGCTTGACTGAATGGTGGTAATTCTATCTCCCCACTCTTGCATTAAGTGATTAACCCACTGGAAGTCCGTGATCTGCTTTGAAGTCCCTAGCTTCAAAAGACTCCCCCATGAGACCTATTCACATAAACCTGAGTTCTTCTAAATAGAAAAAAAAAATCACTTCTGCATTTTACTCAATTTTTTTTTCACTTGATGAAATGTCTTTGAGTCTCAATAGGATTTTGAGATTACCATAATTTCTTCTCAGATGCACTACCAGGAGGGTAGAGCTTGAAGGTCCTGGCACACAGGGTTCTGTTCCTTGGAAATCAGGTAGGAAGGTGATTGGAAATTGCCATTAGGGCTTTTCCCTTGTCCTGCTGTCAGGTTTACTCTCATCGAAGAAATGATGAATTGAAATTGTAAGGGGGTCTTAACATACCAAAATAAACATTTTTCAATTTTGAACAGAAAATGCAAATTATTTCCTTTTTTTGACTTTCAGAACTCTGGAGAGTGTACTATATTTGATAATTTTAGATTTAATTAAGTAATTGGGCATGGTTCTCAGTGAAGAAGGGCAAATAAAATACTCTTGGCTTGAGTGATCACTTTAATAAAGTGAGTTTCTTCCTCTCCATTAACTTTCATTGAAAATAATTCATTTCAAATGAGAGTTGAAATCATCCTAGTCCTAAAACATCATAATTGAACACCCAACCAAAAAAAAAATTAATACAGTAAGACAAAGAAAAAGATGAGGCCTAAATATCATGCAAGCATTTAACAGAAACCCAAAAAGTTTGAGCTTCTGAGACTGTGTATGTATTTACACTATTAATTACCATCAGTATATACTATGTGCTGAGTATTATGCAGAAATAAAATTTTGTGAAAGTTTTAGATTTTCTGAAATTGATCATCTAAGGGGACATTTCTTTTATAAATATGTATTCAGGTATGTGGGGTCGAAAGAGTTCAAAATCTACTAGACTCTTAAAATATTTGGAAGCCACATCCATCCATTTGTTTAGCAAATATTTCTTGAACAAACACCACATTCTGACTGAGATGGCCTTAAGATTCCCCCTCAGTTTGATTAAACCTCAGACAGGTTTCTTCCAGACTATAGATCCCTGGCCTCCTCTTCCTTAGAGCCTTTACTTTAGGAAACTTTCAGTTGTAAATTCTTTCTCTGCCCCCTTGATATTTAAATCTTCTCAGCCTCTTGCCAGTTTTCAAGCCAGGAACGTCTTTCTTGAGGACCTGGCAGTCATCTCTTCGACATAAAATCATCAAGAAAGATAACATCCCTATCTTCCAACCTCTGTAGGTAGGTAGGAACCTAACTTTGATAACAGCGGGTTAACAGATGCAATGACCTAATCACATTAACCACCCTCCTCTGTAACATCTTCCAGTACTTTTCCACTAGCTAGTCCAGGATTTAAAGTCTCTCACACCTTTGTGTCAGCAGAATTGAGTTCAATCTCTTTCCCCTGTTGCAATAGTTTTTTTTTTTTTTTAAATCTCCCTTCCCTTCCAGTGCAATTTTTCTTTGACAATTCCAAATCCTATGTTAGCGGGAAATGTAAATCATGATTGGGATAGGTGTTCTTGCCCTCAAAGAGCTTACAGACTGTTAAAGTTATAAGAATACCTTTGATTGTAAAGGTGACTTCAAGTACACATTGTAGATCCATATGATTCACATTTGAGTTTATCTACAAATTGAGGCTTCCAGAGGTCCTATAGAATGATGATGCTGATCTGAAAGTTTCTGGAACTGAGCCCATCCCAAGTTTACACTCCAAGTCAGGTTTACATGGAGGCAGAATAGAGGGGTTAATATTTCACTTAGATATAACTTCAGCAGGATTACTAGATGATTGAAATACCATATGTAGACATGCTGCTTTGTATTGATCATTACCTGTCCTCTCATTTTCTTTTCAAATATGATAAATAAGTTGCTAACATCTTAGTATGGAATAATACATAAAATAGTTCTCCCTTGGAAAACGAGAGACCCCGGGTATCAAGGGAACTTTGGAAAGCCGGGTAGAGAGGAGTAGAGGGAGGAGAATCCCAAGACTGTGGCTCTTGGAAGATTTCTATAGAACCATTAAAGTGCTGTTGAGGTCATATAATTCAAATAAAACAGGTGCTCATAGAAATCAAATACATTAACATCATTTGTAAAAATAGAGAATGCCTATGGTAAAAAAACATGTTAACTGATTTGGGGTCAGAACTAAAGTTTCCAAAAGTACATGATTAAATGTGCTACTTATCTTGATTTTTGCTTAGGTATATCCAGTTCTTAATGTCTTGGGAACAAATGTGTTTTGGCTCTTTCTAATGTAGCCTACGAGGTATTTTTCTCTCTTCCTTTGTGGGGAACTTTGTCTAGAAGACAAGACCGCTGATTGACTCATGAGCAGGACCTGCACACTCCAGGGCTCCTCACTCCCACTCCCTATCCTGGGAATGTGGATTCTGCTCACCTTTTCTGTTCCCAGGGGCTGCTCCAAGGACATCGCCTTGAGATAGAGATGTGGTGTAGAGAACACCTACACTGTATACATGACTGAACCCTAGTAAGGGGTTTATAAACTTTTAAGATTTGGCAGGTGGGTGTGGGTATCTGTTTATGTTGCTGCCACCCAAGACAAGCCTTGTATGGAAGTTCCCTATGCTGCTATTAAAACTGCCACCTACCAGTCTGGAGTGGCCTGCCTTTTTCTTCAGTCTCTTCTGCCCTGTGAATACAGAAGCTAGGTAGGTTCAAATTACACCAGGGAAGCTCTGGACAAGGTTATGAACCAATATCCTCTCCTCTTTCTCCCATGATCTCTATCCAACTTTTCTTCCAAAGTGAAATTTTGTGTATGTTTGTGTGTGTTCATACTTATATTTATCGTTTTTCCAACTTTACTGAGGTATAATTGACAAACTGTATTTAAAGAGTACAGCATGATGATTTGATATATGTACACATTTGGAAAAGACTCCTATAACTTACTAAATTCATACATCCATTCATCTCACTTAGTTACCTTTTTTTCTTCTTTTGGTGAGAACGTAAAGTTCTAGTCTCTCAGCAATTTATTTTATAAACTATAGTCTCTATGTTATACTTAGATCCTCAGACTTCATTCATGTTGTAACTGAATGTTTGTACCCTTTTATCAACCTTTCCCCATCTCCCCCATCCCCTAGGCCCTGGCATCTGCTATTCTCTCTGTTTCTGTGAGTTCAACTTTATCTATTTGTTTATTAAAGTTCTCTGTGTAAGTATAGTCTATGGAGTATTTGTTTTTGTCTGGCTGATTTGCCAAAGTTCATCCATGTTGCCAGAAATAGCAGTATTTCCCTTTTTTGTAAGGCTGAATAATATTCCATTGTGTGTGTGTGTGTTCCATTATGTGCATGTGTACATCACATTTTGTATCACATTGTATGTGATTGCATAGATCTATCTATCATCTATTTTTCTATCTATCTATCTATCTATCATCTATCTATCTATCTATCTATCATCTATCTATCTGTATCACAGTTTCTTTATCCATTCATCCATTGATGGACACTTAGCTTGTTTCCATATCTTGGCTATTGTGAATAATGTTACAGTGAACATGGGAGTAACAGACATCTCTTTGAGATAATCATTTCCTTTCCTTTGGATATATACCCAGAAGTAGGATTGAGGGATCATATGGTAGTTCTATTTTTAATTTTTTGAGGAATTTCCATACTGTCCAGAAGTGAATTATTTTTAGAGTAATGTAAATATGTGGAATCTGAAGAAACACCATCTGATAGGAACATTAACCTAAGAAGGGATTTTGCATTTGCTGTATGTCAATCTAGAATGCTCTGCCCGCAGGCCTTCATATGGCTACCTTCTTCTTGTCATTCATGTCTCAACTCACATCACCTCTTTTGTGAGATCTTCCCTCGTCACCAAAGATAAAGTAGCTGCCTCCTTACACCCTGCCAACTGTTCCAGGTAGATTCTGTCCTCTTAGTCTATTTTATATTCTTCATAGCATTTATTACTACCTAGGATAATTATTTCTTTAATTTATTTGCTTCTTTATTAACTGTTTCCCCTTTAGTAAATAAGCTCCATGAAATAATGGATGTTGTCTGCATCGTTCAGTGTTATTTTTGCAGTCCCTAAATTATGCCTGATGCACAGTATACTCTCAATAATGAAAGAAACTTCATATTAAAATCATTTTTTTTGCCCTAAGTATATTAACTCATCTCTCCCCTGTTTTGCCATTATTTGAATTCCATATTTTGTATTTTCACTAAAAAATGGCTCTTCTTCTTTTTCCAATTAAATCTTTTAAATTCTAGTTGAGGAATAAATGTTTATTTGCAATTGTGTTTATTTTCCATTTGTATTTGTGACCTAGATTGTTGGAAAAATATCTGAAAACTAGAATGTGTCTTATTATGAGCAATTTATTTCAAAAATATGAAGGTTATATAAGGAACAAGGCTTTATCAAAACTTAATTTGTAGGATGAAAGGAGTTGACAAGTTCTATCACCAACTCATATCTGCAATATAAGAAGCTGAGCCCCCATGAGAGGTCCTTCAAAGACGTACTTTCTGGTTTTGTTTACTACAATCACAGGCATTCTCTTCGCTTTGTTCTGTAGGTTGCTTAATATATCATTTGGTTCTACATGTTTCTTTCTCCTGATGTTTCTTTTATACTGTCAGATCCTGCCATGTCCATTCAAATCTAAAATTGTCTGAAACTATCTAAGTCACAACAAATCTGCTGTGTGAATAAAATCTTTATGGAGAGCTGTGAGGTTTCCAAGGCACATGCATAATAGAAATTCAATATCACTTCATTTGAGTACAAGCAGAACCACCAATAGCTGCATTTCACAGAGACCCACAAATTGTGCTCTGCAAAGAATGATTGCCACAGAATGCCTGTGTGCAGGAGCCTGCTAATGCCTTCCACCATCCTCTGGGGGAGTCACCTTAGGGTGGGGCGAGGAGAGGGGGCACTCCCCCAATCATAATTGTATTGAAAGCTTCTAATAATAATCAGTTCTGACTCTTAACAGCATATTCCTCTCAGTATAAAAATTACATTCAAATAGGAAAAATGGCAATCTGCACAAGCTGCCGTAAAATGGAGAATTTGGCATTAGCTTCTTCAACTTTAGTGCCAATGAAGCAGTTAACAACAACAAAAAAATCTTATAAATACAAAGTTTAATGTTATCTGTTTTATGCTTAAAGTATTAATAAAAAGTCATTCTCCAGGACAAAAATTAAGGTAGGAAGAATGTCTCAAGTGTTTGCGAGTGTGTGCACAGACAGTGAGAGAGAGAGAGGGTTCCATTTGGAGGAGAATAAATATTAAGAAGTTTGTTGTCTCCTTCCTCCTCAGGAGAATTTTGTTGTAATAAATGTTGCTCAAAATAAGTGGGGAAAAGTTAAAGTTCACAAAGGTTAAAATTAGTTTAGGGACTCTTTTAGACCATCATATGATTACCTTAGGTAGATTCTGAACTCTAATAATATGAATAATACAAAATTTAATATACTGAATTATGTTTCCAGCAATATTTTCCACTTGGGGGGATATTTGTTCAACTGACATTTTTACCTAAAGCTTACATTATCAAAATAATTTAACATCTAAAATCAAAATTTAATATTTTAGTGAACATATATATGAGACAATAGTAGTCTAATTAAACTCTTTGTTCATACGTCATTTTCCAAAGAGTTAACTGAACAACTAAAATATACCTTATAAAATTTGCAATTATTAAAATCAAATTAAAGGTCAGGAGTCTAAAATCATTATCACAGTTGAACTTAGCATGTAAACCTTTCTATAATGCTCGATTTTAAAACTAGAAAACCTTTGGATGACTCTAGCACAACTTTTTTATGACTTCTAAAAGAAAACAACTCATAATAATATATGGTTATAAAGTGGTAATTGATTAGAATCTTTATTTAAACACCCAAGACCAACTTTTTCCACTGATTGCTTTGATATCTCAAAGTCACCGATTCTGTGAGATCTGAGTTTTGCAGAATCAAGAAGATTTTAGACAGAAATGCATGCAGGGGAGAAATGTTATTTTTTCCTTTATTAAAATGTAGTAAAAGGGTATGAACTTTTAGCTAGAGGTCAATAAGCTCTTAGGATCTTATATAAAACATGGTAACTATCATTGGTGACACTGTATTATATAACTGAAATTTGTTAGAAGAACTTAAATGGTCTCACAAACACACAAATAAACGTCTGAGGTGGTGGATGTGTTCATTAACTAGATGGGGGGGATTTTTGCACAATGTATTATGTATATCTGATCACCAATATGTACACTTTAATTTTCTTACAGTGTTATTTGTCAGTTTTACCGCAATAAAGCTGGGAAAAAGTAAAACTTGACTCTGGAATAAAAAAATAAAATAAAAACCTAGCTACAGAATTGGACTAGCAAAAAACTCCCCCAAGCCCTCTAAAACCATGATTGGGTAAACAGAGTATAGATGACTACTGCAGAAAACTACTGTTATAATGTTAAACTGATCTCTTCATTAAGATTAAAAAATGACAAAATCTAGAAGTGTGAAAGGAGGTCTTTTTTTTTTTTTTTTTCATTACAGGGTGTGCTACCAACTTATTTAATCCATTTAAAATAAATGAACCATTAGAGGAAGGGTAAGTGCTTTGGTCTCTGAATTTGTTAGGTCTCAGTGAATTTTGGAATAAATCGGAAATTTTCTTGAAGAAAAGCTCTAAAAAACTACTAACCATGAGAAAAAATGTGATCCTAAACCGTACTGTTGAAGTTTTATCAAAAAAATGAAGAAAAATGCATGTGCCCTATTATCAAATATTTTAAAAATGTCAACTATTATCATGACTCAAAACACATATGAAGTAAATTGTATCATGAACAATATTTTATTCATCAGTATTTCTGAACATCTCTAGGGTAACAATAATCAATATTTGTGAGAATTCAGACAATACTAACAGTTGCCACTTACAGAACACGTACAATTTCCCAAATATTCAGAGGTGGTTTTGTATGGTGTTGAAGGCTGTTTACTTTTCAGTCAGAAGCTGCATTCAAATCTTGCTTCTGTCACTTACTAGTTGTGGGGACTTTAGGGAAGGCAAAATTCTTTCTCCACTCTGCAAGGCTTTCCACCTAAACAAATATTTAAATTTATAGGAGACTGATTAAAGGACAAAAAAACCCCAAAGTGTTACTGTATGTTCATGGGGGCCCAATACTAAAATTGAAACCTAAAGAAATGACCAAGCCTGGCATTTTTTATATTTTTTAGATAAAGAATAAATCTGTGAGGAATTGACAGGACAAAGAAAACTTAACTTTGAGAGCTTCAGTTTGTAAGGAATTCCAGACAGAATTTGAGCCGTGGTAGTAAATGAGTAATAAGTAACAGGGGTTGTTTATACAGCCTGCTTGGCTCTAAATTTCCTGTCTCTGGTGATAAGGATGTCTCTTTACCTCCTGCTACAGAGAGGGTAAGTTTCACATGGGAGGTTTGCTTTCTGCTGTCAGGGGGACAGGGGAGAAGTTGCTGATAGAAGGCAATGACTCAAGTTGAGAACTCCACTCCCACACATATGAGGAATTCCTGGTGATATTGCCTTAAAACGCTTTATTTCTTGACCATGCTGAGTAACACTAGACTAAGTTTTGATCAATACTCCTAAACTAGATTCAGAGCTCAGTAAATTTATGATACTGACACACAAGCCAAAATATAATGTAAATATGTAGATATTACTATTACTATATTATATGTACTTAGAAAAGTGGCTATAGTCTTAGATATTTTATGACATGTTATAATATGTGTTTTTAAACAATTAGGTGTGTGTATTTATAATCAACAAATATATATATATGTGATAGGTATATATATGGCTTCATGTATATATATAGTCAACATATATAAATAGTCAGTCTCCCAAAATTAATTTTAATTTTTCTCTTTTATGTCACAAAGTTTTCCTGCAACTTATATTTTCATATCATTGGTGTAAACTTTTCTTCCTGAGAGTAGAGTGGACAATAGGTTTTTGTTTTCAGTAGCCCTTCTTCTGGCAGAAGGGACTCATCTCTTTCCTTGGGTAGATGGAACTGATTCCATGTGGTTCAGATGGTCTGACTCTGCCCCTGGCTTCAGATTGAATGAACACTGCGTTCTCCTGGCTACCACCCTGATTGGTTTAGGACTGGGTCTGTGACCCAAAGTGTGACATTCAAGACTCTAGAATTTTTGCTTGAGCTATTTAGAGTACTATTAAGTCTAATAGAGTCACTATTGACCATCTTTGTCATCACATAGGAGGAACCTGTTTGAAGCCAAAGAGAATAAAGCCAGAGAGGGATGGAGAGGAGTAAGCCTTGGGGACACTGACTCTTAGTTATGGTACATTTTTTTTTTTTAAGATTTATTTATTTATTTGAGAGAGAGGGGAGGGGCAGAGGAAGAGGAGATAGAGAGAGTCTCAAGCAGACTCCAGGCTGAGTGCAGAGCCCCCTGCCTGGCTCGATCTCACAACCCTGAGATCATGACCTGAGCTAAAATCAAGAGTGTTATGCTTGAAGCTTAGCCCACTGAGCCACCCAGGTGCCCCAGGACTTTTTAGTTATGTAAATTGGTAAATTGATACCTTCCCTTTTTTGTTCAAGCCAATTGAGTTGGATATTCTTTTATCTGCAAACAAAAGAATCCTGACTAAGAAGGAGGAATGGTTTTGGAATTTTAAATAAACTTATTAATGAACCCTTAAAAAAAGCTTGAATTCCCAATTGAAAAGTTAAATTTAATGTTTCACCTTAATTTTTTATCTGTAACTTTTGCCTTGATATTTCTCATGCCAATGATAACTTTTTAATTAAATGTAATTAAATGTTCATTGATAGTCTTTCTTCTTTCTTTTCTCTTTCTCACTCTTTCTCTTCATACATCAAATTTAGAGGATAAAAAATATTAAGTCTCTTGAATAAAAAAGGCTATCTTATAGTTTTCATTCTTATGATAGATTTTTACCAAGCTATATACTCAGGCAAAAAGAAAAAAAATAACTCTGGTAAAATATTGTTTACATTATTCTCATTTTTAATTTTAATTTATGTGGTAATGTGGGAATGCTGTTTATTTGTCCAATAAAGCATCATTTTTCCAAAGCCCTGTAATGATAGCAGCAAGTCTCAGGTTACTCTTACCTCTTGAGACAAAGTTCACTGCCAACTACTTACATCTGCCTTTGCAAACTCAGGAATTTAGAAATAGACTTAACTGTACCAAATAGTCTGCAATTATTAACATTTAAACTATTCAAGTCCACAATTTGACATTTAAGTGTTTTAAAAGCTTCCCAATGGTGATGTTGTGCTCTTGATTTCTGTTGTATCTGTTGAAAATATTTTATTCAGAGGTGTCTGATTTTGTCTCTTGCTGTTAAAACAGTAAATAGTTATAAGCATTCCAAGTCACCCCCCCAAAAAAAAGTCATTCCATGTTTTCTCTTGTGACTAAAGATATTTATCTTTAAAAGATTGAATGCAGGTGTATTCCACTTTTAGAATATTAAATTACATATTTAATTACATAAAAATTACTTTGTAATGTATTGCTTGAAATCCAAATGAAATTCCTTAAGGATTTACTGAAATGGCAAGTTCTTTGAAGGATTAAATATTTTATAATAGTCTGCTTTATTTATTTTTCTCTATATACACATAATAATTTTATCTGTTCTTGTGAAAAATAATAGATCAAAAGAGAAGTTTTGTTTTACTTAATATTCAAACAGAATTTCTTAAATGTTGATTGTGAACCAGGAAATTTTCTAAGCATTGTACTATCTCTTAAAGAACTCATAGTGTAGATAAAGATACAGAGAAATAATATCAATGACAGTGGCCATGACATTTCTGTATATACCAAGAAAAAATATATAGTATCTGCTTCCAAGAAACTTAAAATGTAGTTTGGGAAAGAATACATACAAACAATAAATGATAAAAACAGTACCTAAGGTAACTTAGAAATACTGTTCTATAGTGTTGGCAATACTACAGGAAACCAGAAAAAGGAGATATCACTTTCAATTGAGAACACAATTAGTAAAATTTGGATATGCAGGTAGCAAATGGCAGAGTATTCCAAGATGGGGCAAAGGTTTATTAAAAACCTCAGAGATAAGGGAAACACAGAAGATATTTAAGGGAGAGTAGTTTTACTTAACTGGTACATAAAACAACTGGCAGCTGGGGCGCCTGGGTGGCTCAGTTGGTTAAGCATCTGCCTTTGGCTCAGGTCATGATCTCAGAGTCCTGGGATTGAGTCCCGCATGCCTTCGGCTCAGGTCATGATCTCAGAGTCCTGGGATTGAGTCCCGCATCGGGCTCCCTGCTCTGCGGGGAGTCTTATACTCCCTCTCCTTCTTCCCCTCCCTCCTGCTCGTGCGCATGCTCTCTCTCTATCTCTCAAACAAATAAAATCATTAAAAGAAAAACAACTGGCAACTAGAATGTAAAATTAGGGTGTTTCTGAGATGGGACGCTGTAGAAAATTAATCAAAAATTATTCTGGTGGTAGATACATAAATAGGAATAGAGAGGAATTGCCTAGAGAGAGGATGTTTTCTTTGAAAGAATTATTATGGGAGTATTAAGGGAAGATAACAGGAAGTAAGACAGGGTAGTGTGAAAGGAATACAGGGAATTAATGGTAGAAGTATTATGGTGCTAGAGTTTATGTGATTTTTTTTTGGTTAAATATGAAAGAGAAGTAGTGGAAATTACTTTCCAAAGTCATGTCCAATATTACCAAGGTTAGTGTGTTAGAGAATGGTGGTTATAACTTCATGTTCTTTAAAATTTCCACAACAACCAACTATACTCTTAGGTTTAGGTTCCCCTTGTCTACGTAGGCCATTTTTCTCAGTGGGAAGTTATGGTATAGATGGGTCTAGATTAAAGTGCTACATAAATATGAAACCATTTGGATGATAGAAAAATATATAAGTTGGTTCACATATGAAGAATTATATAATGGATTTATTTTACTACCTAAAGAATGATATTCTGAAAAAAACAGATTAGAGGAATATTACTATTTCCTTGATGATAGTGGAAGTACAATTATTATACTGATATATAATTATAAATTAGTGAAATAGTAATGAATCATGAAATATTAATGTAGTTCTTAGAACTCTGTCATAGGAAAATATTTTTAGCCTATTGTGTGATATTTATTTTTTATTGTTTGTGTAACATGATAATCATATAATTGTTATGAAAGAGTTGTTTCATTTTGAAGCATGAAAGAGTTAAATCCTTAAAAACACTCTGGGTTGAAATATCATAGCTATTCTGATCACAAAAGAGTACTTTCCAACAAAACTTGAGGAATTCCTCTTGGGGCCTTTTTACACCCAAAGCAAAATTATTTTTCTCATTTGAATTTTTTTCTAATCTTTTTTTAACTCTTGAAAACTTATCTAATGACTTTAATTTAAAAATGGTAACTTCCTATTGGTTTTTAATGACAATGTCAGTTTTAGAATAGTTCCTGGTTTCCTAAAAGAAGACAAAGGTTAATGAATCCTGTAAGAGCCAAGTAAATGAGTTTTGCTAATTTTTTAACAAGTAGAGAGTTTCTGAACTGTAGAACATAGATATAGTGTGTGTGTGTGTGTGTGTGTGTGTGTATGTGTGTGTATTCTTGAAAGGCCACGTGTGTTTGGAGCTACTCCACATAATGAAGCAAGTAAGTGTTGTGGGGTGTATGTATAAACTAACTATATGTTTATGTGATTCATGCATGCATAGGTTTATTTCAAAGTGTGATTATTTGAATTTCAATTCACACATTGAAGATCTTTTCTTTTAAAAATATGTAATAAGATCCAATGCCAAGAAAAATCTACTTCTACATTCTTAAGGTTTACAATATCAAATATCCTCCAAAGTGTTGGAAAATATTAAATACTCTGGGTAAATTTTGTCTTTGACTTTGAATTAGGCTATATGTTATGCTAAAGCTATTACATAGCTATATCATATAGAATATGCTATTTGTAAAGAATCACAGTCAAGTCTTGATTTTTTCCTCTGGGTTTAACTCTTTGTTAGCCCTGATTATATTATAAATAAAATTAGCCTCTGTCGTCACCCTAGTTTCCACTAAGCAAGTTGACAGGTGAATGAGCATTGGAAATGCCCTGGCCCTGGGTATAGAATTAAGAATGCCGTAGAGAGGCAGTGGAGGAGAAAAGGCAGAGAATATTTTCCCCAAACAAACAGAGTCTAGGTAGGTAGTGAGGACTAGAGGGGAGGAAGATGATCTGACAATGAAGGGGATCAGTTGAAGTACTCAACATTATAAAATAATTCTCTCACACAGACTACTTTTTGGACAATTGTGAGTTTTTACAATGTGCCCAACTTTGTTATAGGTTTTTGGGGAAGCATGGTGACCAAAGTTGACAAAAGAAGGACTTAAGTCTCTTTGAAGCGTGAAATGTGAACAGGTGTTTTACATCTAAGAGGAACAAGACAGGTCACCTTTAACGCTTAAGTACTGTGGTGTGACAAATTCTTACCTCTTCCAACAACCACATGAAAAAGGTACACTGATCCCAATTTATCAATGAGAAAAGTGCCTGGAAAATGTAAGTAATTGTTCAAAGACATAAAATTAGTAAGTGATAGACTTGGATTTAAGCATACCAGTCGGATTCAAAAAGCTGATTTCCTTTTCACCACAGCACACATTCCTCTAGAAGTTTGTGGAATAGTATGAACATATGTAAGCAAAACCACTGGGAACATGGGTTTTGGAGGGGCAATCTGTCTGAGACATTGAACTTTGCCACTTAGATCTGTGACCTTAGACTGGCTACTTAAAATTGTTAGCCTTAGAGGAGTAATCATATATCTGCTTCATCAGATTATTTTGAATATAAGGATTATAAATATAAAACATTTAGCACAGCACCTGGGACATAATAAGCATTAAAATATGCTATCTCTTATTATCATGATCACTATTATTATTTATGATATTTTATTATTCTTTCATGACGAGAAAAGCTATTTGCCCTTTTACAATTTGAAACTAGAATGAAGGACCATGGCTTGAAAGGGCGAGAAAGAATTTAAGCATAGATTTAGAGATAAAAAATTTGAGAGATGCACGGTATATAAAAGCTGTGTTACTGGTTTCAACATTATTTTAAAAATTTAACTGTATTTTCACTACATACGTGGATCATTTTGGTGTTAACGTAAATATTTAAATTAGATGTAGAGTTTCCATTCTTGAGTTTTTTTCATGTGAGACAAAGCAAGTACATTTAATGATAGCATCATTAAAAACACAGCCTATTTAATTGAAAACATAAATGAGTTATTTATAATATTTGCATAAATACATTTGTGCCATATACATTCTTCTTTTTTAAGTTTTAAGTAATGCTGTATTGCAATTGCATATTAACCTTACAATTATACACAAGCTATGCAATTAAATGCTCACTTAAAATTTGCAATTATAAACTTTCCTGCATATATAGTAGCTCCTAAAGAATGTAATGCACTTGCAGTAATATCTACTATATTGTGTGTTGGTTTTCTGCTGTTCAGCAAAGGGATAGAGTGGGGAAATAATTTCACACTGCATATAATGCATCTGATATGAAGGAAACTTGAAAATTATTTAGTTACAGATTTCTCTGACCAGGCTTGCAAAGTGGCATATATTATGTTAATGGGCAAGCATTTGAAAATGAATTTGAATATTAAATGCACTAAGTTTGGGTTCTGACATGAAGGAAGGCGTAGTTGATACACAATTTACAAACAGGTTCTTGTTAACTCTTTCATTGCTTGGGATCACAATCATGCTTTGTATTTAAAAATTGTTCAGTCTTACAATTTTTTCATCACTGAAAATTCCCTAATACTGAAATCTAACTATTAGACTATACAAATGAATTTCTGTTAGAGTATTAGATTTTTAGCCATATCCCATGTTCAGTTGTGCTCCTTGTCCAATGAAAAATAGTTGCTTATTCATTGGAAGTTATAAGTAGGAAAGAAATGAGCAACATCAATCACTGTATTAATGGTATACTATATTTTCTAGCTTTCATTTGTAAAGTAACATGTTTGAGTTGGTATATATTGGAATGTATGCTACCAAGCCACCATTGTATATTCAACCAAAATATCTCGTTTTCACGTCAAAGCAGAGGTCACAAATGTACTACTATTGGATTCATAATGTTTAAATTTACAGAAAATGAATAGTTAATAATAAACCTTCCCACCAAAGCATATTTTTATTGAAAGAGCAAAACATTACAGTACACCGGATGTTTTAGGTCATTTATTTTGTTTTTGCTCTGGGTCATTTTACAAAAGCACTTCTGCTCTCTAGCGTTGAAATGAGAGTCACTCTACTCCCCAGATATTACCCAGCAGCACTTGGGGGCTCTTAATGATTAATACCATCACCGTCCAGCCACAAACCTTTCTGCTGCAGATAATGCCAGGCAGCAAGTGCGCTTGACACTTTTAATGTATAATTAAGTAGGAAAAGTCAGCACTCAGTATGCAAATTTTTCAAAATGATAAATGATGCCATACAGCAGTAGGGATTGATTTGGTGTAAATGAAACTAATTAAGGAAATGTCAAACATAATTAATAAAACAGGTTTAAGCTGCAAAACATTGTCAATTGAATGAATGAGGAGGCATTGGCTCCCATTGTTTCTGCTTTATTTAGGGCTTGTGTTTAGCTTGTACTCTGTTCCTAAATGCACTTTTGCTACCTCACACCCTCCACTACCAATTCCCAGAGTGGGGGAAAATAAATTTGCTTGTCTCTCCACTGACTGCAGAAATTAATTGCAGAAATCTTGTCCCATCCAAGTGTTACATTCACTCACAGGACATTAACATAACTAATTTGAAGGAGCCCAAATGACTGCATAATAGAGCACTGTCAGTATGCCTCACAGTCTTTGGTCATACCAAATTAGCTTGGTTTTCTAATTGAAATTTTTTTTCTTGGACTCTTTTTATAATTTTTTCCTCAGCTATTCATTTTTGATAAGAACAAAGGTTTTATAATTTACAAAAGAGTGCTTGACCTATAATTACTAGGAGGAAATTAGGGGAGGTAGAAAAGTCAGATTTAGTCCTGGTAATGATGCTAGAGACCTTGCTCCCTCTAGGGAGCCTGAAGAATAATGGAATCTTCTATTTTTACGGGCGACCTGTGCACTGGTGCTGACTCTAACGGTGAATCCACTTTACTTTGCAGATCACTTGCTTAACACTAAAAGTGCCAGCAGAATGGCAGGCCATTACTTCAAATGTCATTCAAACCAGTGCCATTTCCACATGCCCTTCCTGCTCAAAGAGTGAATGGAAGAACATCTGCCAGTTCTCTTATTGTTTCCTTGTAAATCTTCCAAGCAGAGTTTTATGCAACTTAATTTGTGAACCGTTTGGATTAATAAGGGTGGGGGGGGGAGGGTTTTGTCAAGAGTAGGCAATTTAAGGTGTGCTAAAATGATTTCTTTGAAAAGAGATCCACTGGTTCTCGATTTTAAAATCAGGTCACCTGCATGCTATGGATGTCATCTTATACTCGATAATGGTTTTCAAAGGCCTGGTAATACTATATCCCTCATTTGGAGATCTTTTCTCAAAAGGATGGTTTTCCTTTTGAGTATGTCATAAAATGGAATAAGAATGGAATCAGTCCGTTCTTTTTGTGCTTTAAATTGGTGAGCTATATACTCAGCATAATATTGTAGATTAATTGGGGGAATTGTATGGAACTGAAGGCATAGATTGTACAGGAAGGCAGATGGGATATACACACTTTTCTTAATCCATGAAGTTTCTACTGAGTAGCTAGGTAGAGGTACAAGTGCAGAGGCATGGTTTTATTTGCTTAAAGTCTTACTTCTATACAATCCTCTATTTTTATAGCTTCTTCTTTAATTGGGGTCTAGAAATATAAACACAGTTTATTTATATCCTATAGCGATTGTTATGATTCTTGACTTTGAACTCCCTAAGTCTTTGGGGGCTTATTTCTAGATGCACTTCAATATATTCTCTCTAGTTATTGAGTATTACACACATAGTTATCTGATAATTTTATGGCATTGATTGGTAGCATTGTTCTTTACCAGGATATGTGTCTTGGGCTCTCTCCTAATGTCTACTGTATTGCGTGCAACTGAAAAGATGGATGGGTATGGGATTAATCAATAAGGTTCAAAAGAAATCACTATTGCTTCATCTTAGATCACAAATAAGTACCTCAGCTTTATCTTATATAATATATACATCAATAATTTTGAAGGACTTTTTCTGATGCAAAATGCAAATGACCTAATTCTAATACCCCCTCCCAAATTACACAGTATGAATTAAGAAACTTATTGTCTCATAAAAATGAAGAATCTGGGTTCAGTTTTCCAGAATAACAGTTGTTAGACATAAAAAATTAGCTTAAATAATGTCATCAAGATCAGGTATTTCTCTTTCTTTCTCCTTCTCTCATTGACTCTGTTTTCCTTTGTGTTGATTTCATCTCCATCTTGGGGGTTCCAATAGCTTCATGATTAAGATTATATTAACCCAAACAGTTCAGTGCAATGAGAAATAGTTGTTTTCCAGGCACTCAAAAGCTGTCCCAGGATTAGCCCTGACTGAACCACCAAAAGCAAAATGCTCATCCTGGAATCCATCACTAGCACCAGGCTTACAGAATACTTCAAGGTCCAGTCTTGAACTCTACACCTACCCTAAACAGCCCCATCCCAAACCAAATGAACGGAGAGTGGGGAAGAGAGGTTCCCTGAAAGTATCTTTATCAAAGGAAGGAAACACTGAAAAAATACTGGCAAAAGCAATAGACATACCTTTCAGGAGTATACAATACAGTTTCTAATAGCAGAACATATACTCAGTATGGACTTCTTATTCACTACTGGTTGTTACTAACTTAATGAAAACAAAGTTTTCTGTGAGTGAAAGATTCTTTTATGATTATGATCAATTCCTTTAATAGAGGTTATAAACATAAATAGTGTTAATATTTTGGTTGTTAATGCTTTGGTATTTATAACTGCAAAGGGAAACTTTTTTTTTTTGACTTTTTGTCTTGAAATAATTTAGATTTATAGAAGAATTGCAAAGAAGCCCTGAGAATTCACTATACCCTTTGCAAATCATCCCCAAATCTTAACAACTTACATAACCATGGTATATTTAGCAAAACTAAGAAATTAACATTGATACAATGATATTAACCAATCTATAGAGTTTATGTGTGTGTGTGTGTTTTATCAGTTTCTTTCACTGGTTTTATATTCCCGGCATTTAATGCAGAATATCATGTTGCATTTAGTCTTCACATCTCTATAGTCCTGTCTAGTTTGTGACAGTCCCTCAGTCTTTTCTTGTCTTCCATGACCTTGACACTTTTGAAGAGTACTGGTCAGTATTTTATAGCCATTTGGGTTTGTCTGATGTTTTCTCATGATTAGATTGAGGTTATGCATTATTGGAAAGTATACCACAGATGTGATGTGTCCTTTTCACTGCAGCATATCAAAGCACCCAATATCAGCATGATTTATTACTGGTGATGTTAACCACGATCACTTGGTTAAAGTGATGTCCCCCAGGTTTCTCCAGCATAAATTATGATTTTTACCTTTGCATATTCTATTTATTATAAGTGAGTTGCTAAATCTAGCTCATACTCCAGAGGAGGAGAATTAAGCTCCACCTCCTGAGGGAGGAGTAACAAAGAATTTGGAAATATGTATTAAAACCATTATAGTAACATAAATATTTTGGGAAGATACCTAGAGGCCGTGCAACTTTCCTGGTCCTCCTTAATGTTTTGCCGACTGAAAATTTTAGTACTTATCAGTGGATATTGCCTATAGCAGTTGTTACTGTGGTGATCTAGTGTTGATTTTATGATTTTTCTCATTCCTTCTATATTATTTCCAGTACTACTGTAAGAAAAATGTACTTCTGCATATATTTATTCAAATATTTATTATATCAGTCTGATAAAGAAAAGTAGATTTGAAGGAATTATATTCCTTGATTTAAGATTTAATATAAAGCTACAGTGATCAAGACAGCATGACATTGGATGAAAGGAACAGAAAAAAAAAAAAGAACTTCAGCCTAAACCTCATACCTCGCATACAAAAATTCACTCAAAGTGGATCATAGCTCTACATGTAAAACATAAAACTATAAAACTTTTAGAGGAAAATGTAAGAGGAAATCTATGTGGCCAGGTGGTAGACGGAGAAGTCTTAAATATGGCACTGAAAGCATGATCCATTAAAGAGCAAGAAAAGATAAATTACCCTTTATCAAAATTTAAAAACTTGCTCTATTAAAGAGACTTTAAGAAAATGAAAACAAACTATAGACTGGGTAAAAATATTTGCAAATTATATATCCCACAAATGAAATGTATTTAAAATATATGAAGAACTCTTAAAATTCCACAATCAGAAAACAAACAGTACATTTAAAATTGGTCAAATGATTTGAACAGACAAAAAGATACAGTTGGCCAAAAGGTACATGAGAATATGTGTGACCTTGTTAGCCTTTAGGGAAATGCAAGTTAAAATCATAAGATGCCACCACACACATATATTTGAATGACTAAATAAAAAAAATACTATATTAAGGGCTGGCAAGCATGCAGACAAAGTGATCATAAATTGTTGGTGGGAATGCAAAATGGTATAGCCAGCCACTCTGAAAACATTTTGGCAGTTTTTTATAAAGTTACACATAGACTTACCATATGACCCAGCAGTCCCACTCCTGGGTATTTAGCCTTGAGATTTGAAAACCAATGTTTACACAAGTATCTTTACAAAAATGTTTATAGCAGCTCTATTCATATTTGCAAAACAAAAAACAAAACAAAACAACCGGTGGAATGAACCCAAGTGTCCTTCAGTGTGTGAATGGATAAATAAACCGTACATATCTATACAATGGGATACTAATCAGCAACAAAAAAGAGCAAACTGTTGATATATACAAGGTATTAGGCAGAGTGAGAAAAGCCAGTTTTAGAAGGTTATATACTGTGTGATTCCATTTGTATGACATTTGAAAAGAAAAAAACCAAAAAACCACCTATATAGAACAGGTGAGTGATTGATGGATGTAGGGTCAGGGGAAGAAGTGACCATAAAAGGCTAGCACAAGAGAGTTCTGTGGTGTGATGGAACTGTTCTGTATCTTGATTGTGGTGGTGGTTACACAAATCCATACATATGTTAAAATTTACTGAACTGTATATCAAGAGAAAAAGTCAATACTATTGCATAAAAATTCTAAGTATGAAAATAAAAAAATAAAATCAATACAGACTCAAGGATAATTATCTCATTCTTTGTTAAAACCCAATATTATTGTTATTTATTTTTACTCAAATGGTTTCAGCTGTGACTATTGGGATCTCTTTCAGAGCTCCCTGTGTAAATATGGTTTTTATTGGCATTGTTTTATGAAGATTTCATCAATGAGAGTCTAACCTTAACTGAAAGGTCAGAAGAGGCAATTAATTGTATAATTGTTCATAGGAAAATGATTAAATTCTTCTGATTATTCTGTACTATTAGAGATAGCATCTGGTTGGTCCAGATTAGTTTGTAATAGATTACTTCTTATGATAGACATTCTTGCCAATTTGTGAGTCCCTACTTTGTAAAATTTAATTCATATTTTCCATTTCAAGATGATATATATTGATTTATACAGTTTTCTACTTTAGCCTCACAGGACTGTCTTTTAACTGACTTTTCCTGAGCTAGTGCACTGAGTAGATAAATGCTTATTTGAAATTCAAAGAAATATATTACTGACAATTACTTAACATTAATTGACGAATTTATGAAAAGCAGAAAATGTCTTTGTATTTTCTAGCAGGGATTGATACCAATATTTTAAAGCATAATTAGGGACTACATAATTAATTTGGTTAGCATTAATTTTGGTAAGTAAAATCATTATTTCCTTTACGTAGTGGAATATTAAATGGTGTACTTACAAACAATTATGCTACAAAGTAATATTTATAAATAAAACATTTAACATAATTTGACAGGAAATTATTTGATAGAATATTTTAAAAAGAATAATAAAAATTCCATGCTCTTACAGAATGTACTCTTGGGACAATATCCTCTTGGAAATAGTGTAAACAATTCTAGGTATAATCAAAATGCATTTCAGACTTGCGAATAGATTCCGTTGCCCTTTTCAAAAAAAAAAAAAGTAAGTTAATCCTTGTTTAATACCTATCATTTTTTCCCTAAGAAGAAAAAAAGGAAAAACATGCGTATATGTAAAGGAAAGAGTGTGTGTGTGTGTGTGTGTGTGTGAGAGAGAGAGAGAGAGAGAGAGAGAGAGAGAGAAACAGAGACGTAGAATATACTGGCCCTTTTATAATGGACTTGTATGGTCTTAATGCCATATAGCTTCTGGGCATTTAGAAGGATTGTTATTTGTGGGATAAAACCATGGTATGGTTGCCACAGGCTATGGACAAAACAAACAGAGATAGTTTAAGTGACGTGGCTAACAACAGAATGACTCTAAGGTGGGCAGAAAATTACAGAGGCAGAGCTCCATTTTCTATACAATTATGAGTGTGTTTTCATGTCTTGATGCTTTGATTATCCACTAGAAACACTAGTAGTAACAGCTGGGACAAGTCAAAATAGTATGAGCATTACGTGTGTCACTACTTACGCTTTCCCTTCTCCGTAGTATTGCCATCTTAATCCCACAAGGGATTGTTTAGTGCTCTGTGGAAATTGTTCATTTCTCCTAATGACTTGGCATGAATCCTTACCTACAGTACCCAGTTATTGCTTTCCTTTCAACCCAATCTTGTCAGCTTTGAAATAGGGCCCAAGAAATGTTTGTCTGTATCTGCCTCAAAGAAATGCTTTTTGTTGTTGTTTTCAGGGGGAAGTGTGATTGCAGTCTCCTGCTACCACAAATCACTTGGTCAAGTTTCTTATGTTTGGGGAAATCACAGAGGTCAACACATTCAGAGTGCAATGGATGAGCCTCGCCCTGGGAAAACCACTTTCCTGATCATGGTAATTCCCCTGCCATGTAAATATTCAGGGAAAATACTTTTAACCTGGCTTAGCTCTTATTAGGCATTTCAAAGTCTTCGAGCCATTTTGTTTGTGGTTGTGATACATGACAAAAGACTGGAAGTAGCAGAGGGACCAAGACGGAAATGTTGCTTTCTAGAAATCTTGGGACTGTCCCAGAGCGGAAACCTTCCGGAGCAGCTGCAGTCCGGACTGTGCAGGTGATCCCCCTGCTATGGATCTATGCCCCCAGAGTATATTCCAAGTGCCCCCTTTTCTACAGAGGAAATGACTCAATTTATAACTTTTCACCTCTGTATCACAGCTCCACATGGATTTGCCGATGATGGTGGCTCCCGCAGCTTTCTCAAAAGTCACAGTGTTGAGAGCCACACCGTCCAGACCGACGGTGACACTAACTAGACATCAGACACACAGGAATAAAAACTTTGTATAATTAGGTCATAGAAAATACCCATTATATATTTTACAAAGTAGGAATGAAGCAACAAAATCAATTTATTTTCTTGCAGACATTCTCAACAAGCACTTAGGGAGGGACTAATGCCTGTGTATTCGAAGTAATACACAGTAGGTACCAGCACCACAGGAGGCCCTCTCGACAAATATATAAACGAGTTTTAAGAATTAACTGGGCAGGCACTTTCTGGTCTTTCTGATTCCCAGAGGTTGGAGCACAGTAATTGATTTCCCAGACTCACTGAGTCAAACACAAGGTACAAGGATGAATAAAACATAGTCCTTGACCTCAAGTAGACTGACAAAACATTGTAACAGGAGAAGAATTTTATGATGAATATAAATACAAACATTAGAAGTGTTAGAATACAGTGAAGATAAACTAGTTTTGTTGAGATTTAACACACATTCTTTCACAAAAGACTCAAACCAACCCTGGGAGGGAAGGGACAGTATCCAGTTAGCAAAAGAGAAAATGAAATCCTTCAGTGAATCATTCAGTCTCTCATGGTTAGTAAGTAACAGATTTAGGATTTGAATGTCTGTTGTTTTTTCTTCAGCTCTAAAACCTGTGTATTTCCATTACATCTACCAGAGAGGAAGATATAGTTGAGTGGGGAGGCGAACACTCCCTCCCTGCAAGATTGCAGGTAAATCAAGAAAGATTATATATTAAAAACGTTTCAAGGGTGAAAGAGGGGTTTAAGACATTGACAAAATGAAGAGTGCTTTCCTTGCAAGGTTCAGAGGCATGTCACACATTTTAGGGAAATCCAGAATATTTTTCTTTCTATGTCTTAGAATAGTTAGTAAATCCATAATTCAATTTTTATGCAGATAAGAACCAATAATTTATTATATAAAGAATGAGCTACTTCAAGTAGTTCCCCAAGTAGGAAAAGAATTAAAATAAAATAAAATCATAAATAAAATACCAGATTGCAAAAACATTCTTGTTTATTTACAACAACATGTGAAAGAGCACTCTGCTTTTAAAGGACTTACTGTCTGTTGTTCATTGTCAGCAGTTAAGAGACGGTTACTTGAAAATACCCCTGATGGTTATATTTATCCTTTGTTAAAATTTAACACAACTATAATGTGACCATTTTTTCATTGGGCTTGCCCTAGGAAAAATGCCTATGTGTGATGTTTGCCTTTTGGGATAATTTCTTGTCTTTCTTTAAAATAACTTTTTTGAAGTGTCTAGTTTCTCACCCTGCATCAATACTTCGTATCCCATTTAATGACAAAATTAACAACTCACTCATCTCACTGATAAAGATAGATTGACAATTATATAAAGTACTAAGAATTTGAATTCTGTTGCTCTACCAAAGCATTAACAAGTGGGAGATGTTTTCCTCTTTGAAATCTAAGAAAATTTAACATAATACCACGTCAACAAGGTAAATAAGGCATGTAACGATTTAATAGATGTCTAAATAGTATTTACTACAATTTAAAATCAGACCCTAATGGATGCATTTTACAATATAAAATAAAAGAGGTCTCCCTTGCTAAATAGAAAACCAGTATTACAATCAATAGCAACACTTCTGTACACTCTATGTGCTTATATATGTCCGAGTGTACAGGTGTGTGCATTTTTAAAAACTGAAGTATAGCTCACACAATGTTACATGCGTTTCAGGTATACAACATAGTAATTCTACAAGTCTGTACATTACGCTAGACGTAGCACATCTGTCACCATATGATGCTGTTACAATACCATCGACTATATTCCCTATCCTGTACCTTTTATCCCCATGACTCATCCATTACGTAACAGGAAGCCTATATCTTCCACTCTACTTTACCCATTTTTGCCCATCCCTACATCCCCTTCTCTGGCAACCATCATCCTGTTTCTGTATTTATAGATCTATTTCTGCTTTTTGTTTGTTTATTCATTTGCTTTGTTTTTTATATTCCACATATAAGTGAAATCACATGGTTTTTATCTTTCTCTGACTTATTTCACTTAGCATCATATACTCTAGGTCTATCTTGCAAATGGAAAGATCTTATTTTTTTTATGGCTGAGTAACATTCTAGTGTGTGTATATGTATGTATATCTATATATCTACCATATCTTTCTTTGTCCATACATTTTTTTTTTTTTTTTTTTTTTTTTAGAGAGAGAGAGAGCTCAAGCGGGGAGAGAGGGTCAGAAGGATAGGGAGAGAGAGAATCTCAAGCAGGCTCCATACCGAGCATGGAGCCTGACCCAGGGCTTGATCTCATGACCCTGAGATCATGACCTGAGCCAAAATCAAGAGTCAGACATTTAAGTAACTGAGCCACCCAGGCGCCCCTGTCCATTTATCTTTTAATGGACATTTGGGTTGTTTCCATATCTTGGCTATTGTAAATGTTGCAATGAATATAGGGATGCATATATCTTTTCAAATTAGTGTTTTTGTTTTCTTTGGGTAAACATCCAGTGGTCCAGTTACTAGATCATATGATATTTCTATTTAAAATTTTTTGTTTTTGAGAAATCTCCATACTGTTTTCCACAATGGTTGAATCAATTTACATTCCCACCAGCAATGCATGAGGGTTTTCTTTTCTCTACATCTTCACCTACACTTGTTACTTGTCTTTTTATCCTAGCCATTCTGACAAGTGTAAGGTGATATCTCATTGTGGTTTTGATTTGTATTTCCCTGATGATGAGTGATATTGAGCATCTTTTCATGTTCCTGTTTGCCATTTGTATGTCTTCTTTGGAAAAATGTCTCTTCATGTCCTCTGCCCATTTTTAATCAGATTATTATTATTATTGTTGTTATTATTATTTGGTGTTGAGTTATATAAGTTCTTTATATGTTTTGGATATTAACTTCTTATTGGATATATCATTTGCAAATATCTTCTTCCATTCAGTAGGTTGCCTTTTTGTTTTGTTGATTTGTTTTTCTTCTCCATGTGAAAGCTTTTTATTTTGTTGTAATCCTAATAGTTTATTTTTGTTTATGTTTCCCTTGCCTGAGGAGATATATCTAGAAAAATGGTTCTAGAGCTCATGCCAAAGAAATTATTTCCTATGTTTTCTTCCAGGAGTTTTATGGTTTTAGGTTTTACAGTTAGGTCTTTAATCCATTTTGAGGTTGTCTGTTTTTTTTTTTTTGTATGGTGTAAGAAAATGATTCAGCTTCGTTTTTTGCTATCCAGTATTCCCAGCACCATTTATTGAAGAGCTGTCTTTTTCCCAGTGCATATCTTGCCTCCTTTGTTGTAGATTAATTGACCACATAAGTGTGGGTTTCTGAGCTCTCTCTTCTGTTCTATTGATCTCTGCGTCTATTTTTGTGCCAGTACCATGCTGTTTTGATTACCACAGCTTTGAGTATATCTTGAAATCTGGGATTGTGATACCTCCAGCTTCATTCTTCTTTTTCAAGACTGCTTGGGTTATTTGGTCCCATACAAATTTTAGTATTATTTCTTTCTGGTTCCTTGAAAGTTGTCACTGGTATTTTGATAGACATTGCACTGAATCTGAGGATCACTTTTGGTAGTATGGATATTTTAATAATGTTAATTTTTTCATTTCATGAGCATGGAATAGACTTTCCATTTGTTTGTATCATCTTCATTGTCTTTCATCAATGTTTTATAGTTTTCAGAGTCATGTATATGTATTTTTAAGAGAATAGGGAAATAGCTGTTTTCAGAGTCTTAAAGGGAATGGATTAACTTTAAAGTCAGGAATAATACTTCTGTATTCTTAATAAAACATTTAGATTTCTTGAGAATGCAAATATAAGGACAAATAAATGAGAAGTAAGTATTGATCAAGAGTGTATTTATATATATGTACATATGTGTTTATACATATATGAAATTATATGCTTAGAACATCTATATAAATCCATCATAAACTAATACATATTTAATCATAATGTAAATATATAAATTTTCTTATATTTCTAGAATCCAGTAATTAACAAAGCAAGAAAATATAATTTTAAAGATGGAGAGATTCATCAGAGTAACAAATACAGGAAATATTTAGGAATAATTTTAATATATGGTAAGACTTTATATGGAAACTGCATAATCCTATCATTGGAAGATTTAAATGAAAATTTGAATAATTAGAGATATAGAGCCTATATTCTTGCAAGGGACTATTTTATATTTTCAAAAATGCAAATTTTAACTAATGTATATAAAACATTCCAATTTAAATAATTACATCAAAATTTGAACATGGTAATATAATTTTTCATAAAAAGTAAACTGGAAAAATGTTTATTAGAAGAAAATATGTAGTATTGTTAAATAATAAAAAAGTGACCTGCTCCATCAAACATAAAACATATTATTTAGTATCAATACATAAAATACTACAGTTTGTGCAACATTTTAGACATTGAGTGAAATAGGAGATAGAGACCTGAAATATCATTAACTATATACCAATTTTTATTGTATGATAACATAATAAAAAAACATTAAAACAGAATTATATAAGTGTGTTTGGAACAATTGTGGAAAAATGTTTCCATTTTTATTTTAAAATAAATGGCAGGTGCATTAAATTGTTAAAAACGAGCATTAAACAAAAGAAAAAGTAGAAAGTAATGGGATAGAATAATTAAAGCTCTGTGGTAGAATAACATTTTTCTTTGAATTAGTTAAAGTTATGAAAGTATGTGTGCATAATTTCCTGGGAAACAAATGAAACCTAAATAAGAAAAATAGGTTATAGATATTTTCCTCAATACGATATGGTAGTATGTATTCAAATTTGTAAGAAAGATTTGAAATTCTAAATAAATTAATGGAAAAACAGTAAGATTATAAAAGGGGCAATAAAATTGACAAATAAGGTAAATATTAGCCTCTCTACTTATCAAAACAAGGTAAAATAAAGCATTCTTAAGATACTATTTTACATAGTAAAATTAGCAAAGGAACAAAAACCAAAACATCCAATGCTGGCTATACTGAAAAGAAATTACCATATTCATTCATTACTGCTAATTTAGTAATTAAGTGCAGCCTTTCTGAAAAGCAATATGGTAGAGAAATTAAATTGCTTAGACTTAAATATTATACTTTCATTCCTAATTTTATCTCAATTAAACAATCAAACAGAAGCAAAAATATCCTCAAATATTTTCATTGTAGCTTTAATAATGGTAGCAATTCAAGAAAGAAGAAAAGTATGCCATACTAAAATATTTTACCAACATATATATAATATAATCTGATAGAATATGCATGCATTCATATGTGAATGTACGTGTGTCCACGTATCTCTATTACTATAAATATGAAGGACATACAGAAAAACTAAAATGTTTATGATATAAGCTAGGCAAAAAACAGTATAAAATGTTTTACATTAATATTGCAAATATATAAACACATGTGCCATACATCATTAATAGTGGATAGTAATAGGTTAATCACATAGATTAACCACCATAACTCATTGGCTTGCTAATGTGTTAAGATAACAAGCTAATAAAATTCCGTGACTCTCAGATTTCTTTGCCTTTCTGTTTAACTATGTACTAGGTAAACAGCTATCATATATGTTCTGACTTATGTACAAAGGTAATGTACTGCCCAAAATACTGAATGAATAGATTTTGAAAAAAAAAGTGATTATGTAGAAAATTGTAATAACAATTCTGGACATCACAGTAGGTATCATGTATATTTTATTCTGGTGGGCTTTTCTCCACACTCACATGTGATACCTGAATATCCATACATTTAATCCAGCTACAGTGCCAGTTCTCATTAAGATGATAGGGAATTTAAAGTAGGTGAGAGCTAACTGCCAAATATTTCTACACATTCATTTATTTATCCATTCTTACTACAAGTGTTTCTTAAGTCACTAGTAGGTGCTTGGTATCATTCAGTCCTTAAACAAGATTGAAACTGCCTCTGTCATTAGTGAGCTTATACTTTCAGAGAAGGAAGGCAATTGCCACAGACTCATTGGTGCCCTGCCTAGATCCCCTGTGAACCATTTTATTCATTTGGTGTGCCTTCCTTCCAACTGCCATGGTAGAATTTTGCTATAATGTGTCCCATCTGTAACCTTTTCTGGAGTTCATAATAGAAAGGGTACTGGAGCCATCTTGCTTGTAGATGTCTAGGAATTAAGCCTCTGCCTCTCTACTGCCTTTAGGCAGCCTGTAGGCAATGACTGACTGACACTGTGTCTAGAAGTATAATAACCTTTCTTCAAGGCTGGATATATTCTGTGGGACAATTTATGTTCCAAAGCCCCCTTGTGAGATTAGACTGAAGCTAAACTTCAACCCCCAACCACAACTTTGCTTGACTTCCTCCTCTTCCTTGCCTTGCTCCCTCATGCCCATGCATGTTTCTTCTGAGAGCCCACTCTTAATAAATTATTTGTCTCATGTATCCCACCTCAGACTGCTATTGAGAATCCAATCTAAGTTAATGATTAAACAAGTAATTGCAATCATGTGGTATATATGCTATGAAAGGTGAAGAATAGAAAGCTGTGGATAAACAGCACAGACATCTTATCCTAGGGTGGAGAGTAGGAGGTATTTTCTTTGAGGAAAGAACGTTTAAATTGAGACCCTGTGTCATTTATCTATTTTGTTTTAAAATAGTATAGCATGCATTTGTGAAAAGACTGGCAATGGCTGAGGACTATAGTCTTTGGTCCTCACCATTATGGAAATAATTAGTCCATAGTATGACTGAACCCGTTTTCTCTTTAGCTTCAAATTATTAACATGGGTCACTGATGGAAGTGAAACCACACATAGAGTGACAAGTTACTCAGGCCCAGTATCTGTCTCTGTATATTAGCAAGCATCCATGAAACTGTCTACTGAGCACTTCCTTCAACCTGCAGGTGTATACATATATGCATGTAGTTCTCCACGTGTGTGTTTCATCGTTAACGTACTCATTTTGGTAATGAAAACTGGCCAGTAGAATTTGGGTAGTGACCAAAATGATACTATGCTTAGCATAACTCTATTATGAGCCTCTTAGAGCTATGCTTCTGCTTAATGTGATGGAAGTAAGATTTTTAAAAATCAAATTTTGCAGTTAAAATCCATACTGTGAAGAAGATAGGCTATTGATTCTCATGTATATCAGATATATCCTATTTAAAGCACATATAGAAGTGTAAGATGCACCGATAACTGAGATATTGGAAGAGAGGGGGGTACAACTTTAAAGGAAAAGCCATCTGCATGGCAGTTATGATGAAATTAAGTAAGAAGGGAAACAAGCCTTGGGAAAAATATATTAATAGTTTTGTCAGTCTAGTTATAATCTTGGGCTGATAATCACTTAGAGACTTTGAATTTTGTAAGTGTACCAGTGGAAATAATGGTCTATTATATGGCAAAATTTGAAAAAGTATTTATAAATATTGTCTTTTTTTTTTGGACTTAACAGTAAATGAAGTTTATATCATTGTTATTAAAAACATTTCAAAAGTTATAATAGAAAGCATTTTGCAAACATTTAAAAGAGAAAATAGGGGAAGGGAAATATTTGCACTAAATAGTGGTTTAAATGACATTGTAAGTGGTAACTATGGTAGGTGTTAAATATGCATTTATTTTAGTAAAGCCTCCCTCCCTCCCTCCCTCCCTCCCTTCCTTCCTTTCTTCTCAGCTAAAAGCTCTGTTATACCTCAACAAATTGTAAAACTGAGGGGCTCTTGGGTCCACAGCTCTTTGAAGGGAATAGACTAACCTGATATAGTACTTAGCCCCACAGTAAATTAATTACTTAGGGCTTATGTGGTTTTGTGCAGGACACCATCATTCTGGAGATGGGAGTTGTTTATATGAAAAGGTGTATTGAAGTCAGAATCTAGGCAAGAAAGTAATGAGTAATATGCAAAACAGAAATGCTAAGCACAGTTAATTAACAACTTAAAAATTTCAGAATGTAAAGTTGGGTTAAATGCTGTAGAGATTTAGCTGAGACAACTGTATCCTTAATATTAGTACATATCACCATCTGACAAGTAAATCAAATGACACTTACTCATTGAGGGCCTTCATGTCCAAGAGTCTAATAATTGAACATGACAACGTGAAGGAAAGCAGTCTTATGCTCTAGTTGAGGAAATGGGACATGATAAAATTAATGAATACAGTGTTAAAATATAAGTGCATAATATTGTTACAGACTATAATGTACTTAGTTTATAGCATGGGTAGTTAGAGAATGAGACACTCTAGTTTAAATTTTCATATATGGTATTTAATATTTTCCAAATAGTATATCTAAAACACATACCTGTGTACCCACCACCAACTTAAGAAATAAAATAGTACTCATACCTTTGAAGCTTGGTGTGTTCTTCCGGATCACTTATTCCTTCCCTGCTGAGATTACCGCTAACTTAAAACTTGTGCTTATTAATGGTCTTTCTTTTTTCTCTTAGGAGTTTATAATATACATCACCTCTTAAATTAGACATTATTATTACATATGCCGTCGACATTATTTTAGACTTACCCATATGTTCAGTATTTTTTCTAAGTTGATTTTCTTTCTTTCGAAAGTCTAATTTTAATATTTCCTTTAGTGACGGTTTTGTTCTAGTAAGCTCTCTCAATTTTTGTTTACTTAAAAAATCTCTTCGTTGTGCTTATTATCAAAAGATAATTTCTTAGAACATAAAATTCTCTTATCATTTATCTTGTTTTATCACTTAAATATAATGTTCCACTGACTATGGCTTTCACCATTGCTGTTAGTCAGATTTCAGTTTACCTCTGATGGGAATTCTTTTTTTTTTTTTTTTTTTGTACTAGCTTTTGAAATAGTATCTTTCTCTTTTTGTACTTTACATTTGACTGTGGTGAATCTAGGTATTGGTTTATTTTTATTTACGCTCCTTGAGGATTACTGTCCTTCATGTATCTGAAGTTTGTCTTTCTGGAGAATTCTTATTGCCTAGCCAACATTCTCTCTATATATTCTCTTTTTCTAGAATTCCTCTCTTCCTAGAATTCTTTGATGAATTTTGAACCTTCTCTTTCTTTTTTCCTATGTCTCATAAACTCTCTTTCTCTCAACTAAATTTTCTCCATGCTGTGATCTCCGTAATTTCTTCAGATTTATTTTACAATTGACTAATTTCCCATTGACCTGAATTTGATGGCCTTTAAATTAATCTATCATCTATCTATCTATCATCTATCTATCATCTTTCTATCATCTATCATCTATCAATCTATCATTCATCTATCATCTATCAATCATCTATCATCTATCAATCATCTTTCTAATGAGGCATTGCAAAGAAGGGATAAAAATGCAGTACATAGAGGGAATTGGTCTGACTCTCAACTTTACTTGGGACCAACAAAATTGAAGTTCTAATCCTAAGGTAACATAATAATATATTTACCTATCCACAGAAGATTTTCTTTTTCAGCTGGTTTCTGCTAAAGCATTAGGTTTTAGTCTTTTTGTTTGACTATTCCTGTCCTGAACGCTAGTTTTTTCACCCTTTTTATGGGGTTTTCTGAAAATAAAGATCATACTCCCAATAACCTTTCAAATAAACAAGAGAAGATTTATTACTCAAAGTACAAATAATCCAGCTAAGGATACTATACAGGTTGGCCAAAGATAATGTTCCATCTGAGTTCCTTGCTATTGCCATTTTATAATATTGATCTGGTACAGCCGTCTTCCAGCAGGCTTCTAGATTCAAGAGAGCTGTCAAGGAAGGTAATTAGATACTAATGTTTACCTCTAGTCTGACCCTGGGAACATCCCAAATACCTTTTTAGATCTTTTTCATCATTTTGCCAGTACTGAAATGCTCCCACTGAAGATGGTCCCCACACACTAACTCATCATTCAGCATAGGCAGGTGATTACTTGTAATTATTTTAATATTTCTAATTATTAGTAAACAAAGAATACGTGATGTAATTCAGGCAATAGTGTATGTCTAAAGTTGACTGCTATCATTCTTGCCAACTTGCCTGACTGTCCATTGGGGAAGGTGAGGGAAATATTCAGGAGTGGAGATAATAGATTCATCTAAATCAATGGAGAATTTTGGATAACAATACATTCATATTATCTTTGGCTGTAACGTTTTGCTATTTTTTTTTCTTTGTTTGTTTGGAATGAGAAACAGGGTAGTCTTCTTGGTTGTAAAGACTTACTCTTTCCAAGGCTCTGCCAGCAGTGCTAGCCAAAATAACGAATGCCAATATTTGTGTCGGGTACGTATACGCTTTGCAGATTACTATGCAAAACAGGACCGCCACACTGTAGAAATACCTCTTAAGGAGAACAAGATCAACAAGAACAATGAAAACCTCAGACTTTTCCTGCCGCAGTTTTCTGCCATCTCAATTTTCCTAGCTGATCCTTTGTCCTTTCCAGTTTGTCCTCCACACTGCTAGCAGTGTTATTTTCTAAAAGGGCCCTATGATCAACCTCTCCTTCCTAATAGTCTAAGAGTCTTTAATGATTCCCCTTATTATTGAGATTAAGTTTAAACCTCTTTGCTTTAGATTCAAGTCTTGTCATGGCAGGTTTCTTCCCAACCATATTTTGCCATTTCCTTACTCTCCCCTACAAGCAATTCTTCAGAGATAAAATTCCCTTGTGCCTTAGACTTTTCACAAGGTTCTCACCGTGTAATGCTCCTCTTGTCTCCACCATTGCTCACACTTCCCCTAGTCCCCACTTTTTTTTTCTCTATTTCTGTAACTTGTGGTTGTCCTGTGGGATACAGTCTGGAAATCTTTATTCTGGACTGGATAATTCTTTGAATTCTCTCAACATAGCATGCAGAGTATTTTATTATAATTATTCACTTATTTGACTGATTACTGTTTTCTGATAATTAGACTAGGAGCCCATTGAAAACAGAGGCTGTGCCTTGGTCATTTCAGTTTATCCAATGTCCAGAATAGTGACAAACATAAAGTAAATGAATAAAAAAAATTCTGGCTTAATTACTAGGCTTTAAATAAATGCCTTATTAAATTATGAAAATGATCTTTGAGTGCATCTGCTGTAGAGCATCTATTGTCTGCCCAAGAACAGCATTTCATGACTTAGCTAAATAGGAAGAGCAAAATCATTCACCAACCTGAGTGTCAACACAGGCATGATTTTCTTAATTTGCGTTTTCAATTTATCTTCAGTTAGGGAAACTTACAAAGTTAGCTTGGTGACCTATGTCAAAACATTTTCATGGTAACAATGGCAGAATTAGAAATAATTGGTACTCACTATATATAAAATTTGTGGGCTTGGAATCTGATTAATATTGGAGAATACAGAAGTTTACTATTTGCTCTGACTCCTCTATTAAAATCTTCATTCTGTTACTTCTTGGTCTAGAAAAGCTGATATAAAAAACATGCAAAAACCAAAACCCTTGTTTAATTATATACAGTATGTACGTTTTCACCTCTGGTTAACATATTTATGGACATATTTATGTAATTTACATAAGTAGATGTTCATTATCTGTCTTACAGATATTCAGTTATGTCTTAACTGGAAATTTATGGAGGGTAATTCTCATAAATTCAGTGTACACAGTGCTTGGCTCAGCACCATAACAGATGTGTAATACATGTTTTTTTATAATGATGTTAAAATGTTCAGTTGCAAAGGTGGGCTGTGGTCACATAATCTTCCTATTTCCTGTTCAATGAATAATTCAAGTAGTAGCCTTCACAGTCCTCATAAGATTGAGAAGATATATCTATTCCCAAGTCTTGTTTTCTATTATTGAGATGTAAGGAGCTACTGCAAATGCAAAGTCTCTGGGGCCTTGTTACAGGGGCCAGCTTCAAGTTTCCTTTGTGAACTCAAAAGGATATGCCAGGAGAAACTTCAGAATGGAATCACTGGGGAGAAAGCAGGCTCAGTTTCAGGGGCAGTGTCCATACTGCATGGAAAGTGTATGTGTATTTAGCAAAATAATGTATGTAATGTTTCATATGTGTGTGTAGGAGGCGTTCCTTCACTTATTTTGTGTTTTACAAACAACCAAATACTGAAATCTCTCTATGGATGTTATCTGAAAATATATAATCTTATGCACAGAAATGTGGATGGCAGATTTTAAAATTACATGTTTTATATATGATTATAATATGATGCTAAACGTTAATTAGATACTTGTAATTAATATATGATGTGAGAACCACTAAAAAACACCTGTGTGTTTGTGTGTGGGGAGACAAACAAAGAAGGAAATGTAAACTGAATGCGAAGCAATATGTGACTATCAAAATGATCTCATAACAATCATCCAAGGGACAACAGCCAAGTAAGTCATTCATTAGGTTCTTTAACTATAACCATTAAAACATAGTGTCTCTTAGATCAACAGAAGATAATCTGGGAAGTAGCTATATTTATATTTAATGGACAGTGTTATGCCTTGAATAAAAAAAAGTATCTGTATGCTAGCTGAGCCTTTAAATTTCATTCCAAATGTGTAAAAATACATGTAGCAAAATTATTTTTCTATGTTTCTAGAAGACACTGTTTCATGAGAGAAAAGAGTATTTTAAAAACAAATTTCTCATAATCATGGACAAACAACTCGTTGGGTTTTTTTTCTCCTCCTTAGGTTCTGACTTAATGAAACCTACTATTTTCTACCCTACTAACTTTCCTATTTCAAGCGTTCCCTGGAAAGAAAGTCTTAGGTGAGTGTTCTCAAAAATACTGCTTCATTTACAATTTTGAAAAATACTTTCATGAGTAGTCTGATGACAAAGACAGCCCAAACAGGAAAAACAATAGAAAAGTTTATGACGTATAAAATGAATTCTTCAAAAGAATTTTGTTTCGAAATGCCAAGGGTTATAAGTCAAATATATGCAGCCTATATTACTATTCATTACCTTGCATTGGCTGAAATTCATCTCTTCTGACAACCCTGGGTAAATCATGTTACATATTGCATAAAATATGAGTGCTGGTCCTTTTCTGAAGATGCCACTTAGTGTGGGAACTCACTGCCATTGGCTGCATCCCAGTTGCTGTAAGCTCCCTTAAGACCACTACTTCTGCAGAGTCCTATGGCAGTCGAATCAGAGAAGAAAAGGTATTTATAGAAAACATATGCAAAAGGTTGATAGCTAGTCCAGTTTTTAGTGCACAGACTGACAGCTAAATACAAATTGAGAAATGTAAGTTTCACTTCGAGCAAATTTACTGGGTGAAAACCTCATTTTTTCATTTCATTTGAATACGTTCACTGCTTCTCAGAATATGCAACTTTATAGTGAGCATATTTTTTATTCTTGAAGGCTCATTATTTTACAGTGAGGTTACTGAACCTAGACCACATAGAGCAGATTACCCAGCATAATATTAATCAAAATATACATGGCAAATGGGATTCCAAAAAGTGCCAAATAGGCATCTGCTTTTAACACAGAATAAAAAAGTGCATTTAGTGCCTTTATTAAAAGGTATTATGGGCAATTTATTTTTAAGCCATCTCTCTAACACTATTAACCAGCATATAATTTAATGTACTCCCAAGCAACTTGACTTTTACTGTTTCCTTCAAAACATTAATTTGTAAAAGCAAGTTGATATAAAAGATGACTTTGACCCTAAGAAAAGATTCGAATCGTTAAGAATAAATTAAATGATCCTGTAGACACACATAATAGTTACTTTGGGGGTTGGAAAATAACATATTTTCTGTTGCCTTGTATGATGTGGTGTTTCATAGGGAAAAATAAAGCCAGTGCTGTTTCTAATGGTATAATTTATACCCTCTGAGTAAACCATGTCAGTTTTGTAAGTTTTGCTTAAATTTGAACAGAGTTGCAAATGCCTAAACATTTCTGAAAAAATTAAAGAAGATTCTCTAAGTTTTTATGAAAGAAATAAATTCTATTATGTCTGTTTAGAAAATTTTGGACAGGTTAGTGGATACTAGATTTTGTACTATCTTTATAGTGTTTTCTTTATAGAGAAAAGGAAACCAGTTCACTTCCATTAAAATGTATCCAGACCATTTTGTACTAGGTAAGCAATGGGGATATTGATAGAATTTTTTTTTTTTTAAATCTAGGCTAAGAATTATAAGTAAAACTAAAAATTGGGACATGTTTA
The DNA here is from genome assembly GCF_004348235.1 of Phoca vitulina. Lineage (NCBI taxonomy): Eukaryota > Metazoa > Chordata > Mammalia > Carnivora > Phocidae > Phoca > Phoca vitulina. Next base: position 38,551,230 of record NW_022589709.1, on the reverse strand, counting down.
AGTAGGCAAAATTTTTGAATGGTAAGTGACAAATACAATTTAAATTATAAAAACAATACAAGGATGCATGTTCTTTTGAAAGAAATAAAAGAATCCAAGAATAATAGTATTAAGTGAAAAACAACAACAGAAATAACAATAAAACCTTGGCATCATCCCCACCCTCCTGCAGTAAGATTCCACTATCCTCCTGTAGCTAACTACTAGAAACAGTTTGGAGGACATCCTTCCAGGTCTTTTCCTATATATTTATATAAACATCTCTTTATCTATATTTCTATCTTGATGTATGTATGTGCACATGTGTATAAAAGAAGTACACATTACATATATGTATGTACATATATAGACCATATAAAATTTAAAAAAATTTTTCACTTAAGATGTACATCAGTACTTGGTATATTTGTATTTTATTTTCCATACCTTTTCAGACTATTTTTGAGTGTGGTTGGGACTAAGTATTTTAAACCATTTTCCTACTGATAGACGTTTGGATGATCTTAATTTTTATTTGCATAAAGATATCTTTATGTCTGTGAGATAGATTTTGAAGTAATTGATTTGTTTTCCTAAACATTGCCAAATTATCTCTAAGAAGTTTGTATTTGTTTGTATCCCTCCCCCAGCAGTTATAAGAGTACTACTTCTTTCCCATCCTTATCAAAACTTTATAGTATTGACCTTTATTTTTTGTTAGTCTACTAGTAAAAGTTTGTATTATTTTAGTGTGCATTTCTGTCATTACTCTTGAGGTTGAATATTTTTACATGCTTATTGTGTTTATACACGTGCATACACAGTCGATTAGCAAATACTCAACCATTGCTTTTAGTGGAAATACACACAGACATGCACACAGATACATATATAAGCTCACATAGATTATAATCTTAACCTTAAATTCAAAGAAACAACTCATTTTGGTAGATTCTTTTTTTTTTCTTTTTAATTTTTACGTAAGAGAACATGAGGTTCAAAAGTGTAAAGTGATTGCCTGAGGCTGCCCTGCTAACAGGTGCCAGAGCTGGGATTCAAACCCTGGTCAACTGACCCCAGAGCCAGAGCTTCTTGGATTCCACCTCACTGCCTGCTACTGTCTCCATCCTCTGGTCATTGCTGTTTGAGAGTGCAGACAGGAAGGCCGAACATGGCCTTGTTTGACCTCAGCTGGGCACATGCATATAGGGGGACTCCAATTTTTCGCAGCTCTGTGTATGTCCGCTAATGACTGTGAAAGCCTACTTAGCTTTGATTTTGAGGTTCCAAATAAATTTCAGGAAGCAGGAGAATTCTCAAATAGGGAATTGTGGATAACAAGGGTTGACTGCAGACACAAATACACACACAATCTACACGTAATGTACATACATACATATATATATGTACAGATGGTGTCTGAACTTAGAATAGTTCAACTTATGGGGCGCCTGGGTGGCTCAGATGGTTAAGCGTCTGCCTTCGGCTCGGGTCGTGATCCCAGAGTCCTGGGATCGAGCCCCGCATCAGGCTCCCTGCTCGGCGGAGAGCCTGCTTCTCCCTCTCCCTCTGCCTGCTTCTTCCCCTGCTTGTACACTCTCTCTCTCTGTCAAAAAAAAAAAAAAAGAATAGTTCAACTTATAATTTTTCGACTTTATGATGGTGTAAGAGCAATACACAGTCACTTTACATTTTGAAATTTGATCTTTTCCCAGGCTCGTGATAGGCAGTGCAATGCTATGGTTCTGTCCCACGATGCTGGGTGGTGGCAACAAGCCACAGCTCCCAGTCAGCCACATGAGCAGGACGGTAAACAACGTGCACACTCACAACCACCCTGTACCCACACAGCCATTCTGTTTCTCACTTTCAGTATAGTAGTCAATAAATTACATGAGATATGTAGCACTTTATTATAAAATAGGCTTCACGTTAGATGATTTTGCCCAACTGTAGGCTAATATAAGTGTTCTGAGCACATTTAAGGTATGCGAGCCTAAACTCTGATGTTAGGTAAGATAGGTGAATTAAATGCATTTTCAACTTAGGATATTTTCAATTTAGGATGGGTTTATCTGGAGGTAACCCCATCGTTAAGTCAAGGGAGATCTGTATTTGAATTGCTTTTTAAAATATTTTCTGGAGTTCTTTTTCTTATTCTTTTGTGGAATATATTTTTAGTTTATATATATTACCCTTTCTTACTACATATTTTCCAAACATTTCTCTTGGTTTGGCTCTCCTATTTTAAGTTTGTTAATGGTATCTTTAATCACAAAGGAGGTTTAAATTTCTAGGCCATTAAATATGTCAATTTTTTCCATTATGTCTTAGCTTTTGATCTTATTTAGGAAGAACTTCACCACCTAAAAAAATAGATGGTTTTCTTTTTAAATCTTTTAGCACCTTAATCTACCTTGAGTTACTTTTTGGTATATATAATGATGTTGGCTTTTTTAGTCTTTTTTTTTTTTTTTTTTTTGTCTAAGAGGAAACTCATTTGTCCTGCAGATATTGTTTGAATTATCTATCATTTCTACTGATTTCAAATGTTTCCTTTATCCCCACGTAGGTAGCCTTTCTTTTTCAACTTTATTTTCATTCCATTCTTGTCTATTCCTAAATCAAGAGATACCCATTTTAATGGTTGTATTTTAGAATATATGATAGGAAAAAATCTCTCCCCACTGCCCTTCTTATCAGTTATCATGATAATTCTTAAACATTTTCTAGAGGTAATTCAATATTAGCTTTTAAAATTCCATCAACAGTATTGTTATATTTGTGTTGCAATCTATATTAGTTATCTATTGCTATATAACAAATTACCCCCAAATTTAGCAGCTTAAAACAACTACACTACTAACTTTATTAAATTGAGAAGAATATTATCTCAGAATTTCTGTGGGTCAGGAGTTCTGGCATGGCTTTTCTGGATTGTCTCTGCCTTAAGGTGTTTTATAAACGGGCTGTCAAATGTGTTAGCTGTGGCTCTAATCATCTCAAGGCTAGACTAGGGTCGGATCTGCTTCCAGGCTGGTGTCAGGATTCAGTTTCTCACGGACTGTTGGACTGAGGACCTCATTTTCTCTTTGCTGTTGGGCAAAGCCTGCCCTTAGTTTCTTGCCACATGGGTCTCTCTGTGAGTCAGTTTACAACACAACTGCTAACTTCCCTCAGAGCCAGCCATGTTGAGAGTGAGGGAGCAAAATAGAAACAACTTTCATAATCTAATCTCAGGAGGGATAGCCCATCACATTTGCCGTATTGTGTTCGTTAGAATGAATCACGAGGTCCGGTCACATTTCCAGCTGCCGTTGGTATTGCTGTTTCACCAAAGTCTGTGTGTGTGCATGTGCGTGTAAATCATTTATCTTCTAAATTTTAATTTTTTAACTTTACTTTTTGAACATTCTGTTGGTATGTGTTAAATAATGGTTCAGATTTATGCCTTTTAAATGTTGATGTTTTATTTTTATTATTTTATTGCATTGGCTGAACAATGAGAACAATACTGTGTAGTGGTAGTGGTATCGAGCATCCTGTGTTGTTTTGAATTTCATCACCTGTTTTGTATAATTATCAGATTATCATGTTTTTCTTTTTTTGATCTGATAATGTCATATATTGCATTAGATTTCCTAATGTTGAAACCATGTTTTCATTGCTAGGATAAACTACCAGTCTGCTAAGGTTTTATTTAGGAATTTTGTCTGTACGAGGCAGCAGTAGGAGTATATTTAAAAGACTCGTTTTTAATTAGAACTCTAAAGAACATTTCAGGAAGTGCATTTCTGTAAAATAGCATTTTCTTAGAGATTGGAAAATAGCCTATTTAGGGTACAAGTTTTATTTTCCTCCAGAAAAACTTGCCAGTGTTTGAAGGTGTCAACTATTTATTATTTCCTTGCTATAGATGTTTTGTTTTTGTAATAGATATGCCAGAAATATCTATTAGTACATTTAAAAATTAATAGACTATTTTTTGAGCCGTTTTACATTTACAGAAAAATTGAGTGGCAAGTATAGAGTTCCCATATAATCTTACACTATACATTCTTAGCTTAGTTTCCCCTGTTATTAACATCTTGGGTTAGTGTGGTACATTTATATTATCTTATTTTCATAACCTCAAATGTAATTATTAAATCAACTCCCCCCTTGCTTTGTTACTAGTTTTTTTTCTGGAAACAATTTGCCATTTTATAGTGGATAATAAAATTTGGAAAAAAAAAGGGTGTTTATATTTTAAAATAAAAATAGTTTCATGATCTGTTGATAAAATAGTAATATGATTAAAGAAGATACACATTTTTATTTCTAGAAAATTTAATAACTATTCTTTAAACTTTAAAAACTATCCTTTGTGGAAAAAATGAATGTATAATATAAATAATTCTCTTGATTTGCATTTAAATATTTCCAAAAAAAGAAGAGAGGGATCCCACAATGATGATAATATAAATAATTTAAATGAAAAAAGCAATGAAAATAAAAATATAAGCATCTAACACCTATTTTAAAAATTTTAACATAACATAAACAATTATAAAATTATAATGGCGGTATTTAAAAAAATTTCCCAAATGTGAATTATTGTCTGCAGTTCAGTTTAACCCTTTGAATATTTTAAAAATATTTAACCTTTTTTCCCCATAGACTATAGGTTTATAGTTGCTTTCTCTATATATTAGCCTATGAAAATAATTGTTAAATGTATTAGATACTGGACTATTCAGCTGATAAGGCCTTTGTAAGAAATTTAAAAAAATTTGAAAACTACTTTATCATATTTTAACATTTGAATTTTATAATTTCTTTATAGTTTGTGTTTTATCATTGTCTGTTATTATTTCTCCATCCATGTTTCCCAAAGGGTTAAGACCATTTTTTAAAAATTACAAAAGTTGTGGGGTGCCTGGGTGGCTCAGTAGATAAGCATCTGATTCTTGATTTTGGTTTAGTTTGTGATCTCAGGGTCCTGAGATTGTGCACCGCACTGGGCTCTGCACTCAACGAGGAGTCTGCTTGCCGTTTTCTCTCTTCCTCTCTCTCTGCCCCTACCCTTCTCAAACAAAAAAACAAATCTTAAAAAAAAAAAAATTACAAAGGTGAAAGCAAAAATGTTGGCAAAATAAGTAAGGGAATTAATGCTAAAATTGAGAGAACATAAAAATGAAATGGTTGGATTTCAAGTTGCTAATGGCTTAGGTGAACATGTTTTATAATCTGTATGATATTTGAATAAGCCATGCTGATAGTTTGCCCACAGAATGGAATGAAAACCTCTTCTGGAATGGTCAGATAAAAACATCTAAAAATCTTCTCCTCCACAAAAGCAAGGAAAACACTGACAAAAATTGTTAAAATCAACCTTTTTAGAATGCTGTGAATTAGCTAAGTGTTTGTAACATTTTGAGAAGTGTTTATTAAAATAAAACAAAGATACGGAAAGAGCAGAATTTTATGGATACCCCATTTCATGTCCATTTCTCCAGGTCCACAGTAGCTTTGAAAACTGTTTCACAACTACAGTGTCTGTGAAAAAGGAAAGAAAGGATCTGGAGCTCTCCCAAAATCCTATCTCCAAAGAATTTTCACTATCTGACCTGTCTAGCATTTCCGTGCAAACTTTATCCTCAGGGCTTGTGTTTATTTGATCTGACTCAGAGTTCCCTCTGTGTGTACACTATAACCTAGGCATTTGTTATATATATATATATATATATATATAAACAAATACCACTGTTTTATATATAAGATATATATAAAATAAAATATCATAGCTATTTGAGGCAGCTATACCAGTTGGGGTTAACAAACAACTGGTCAAAAAAAAAAAAAAAAAAACCTAGGAAGAATATGGGAGAATGAGATGTCCATAAAGAGCTTTGTCCATATCCTTGGGAATCTAGAAGGTCAGTACTATATATAGGACTGTACATAAGTCCAGGAAAAGCCTGAGAAAGTGTTGATTTCTCATGTCTGGTTGATCTGGAGGATCTATCACAGCAGGAATTGAAGGCTAAGGTAGAGTCAATTTTCCTGCCAGCAGATTGAAAGTATGCTTCCAAAGACAGAAAGAAATCCTTGACAAATGTTGGAAGATTTATTGGTTTGAAAGATTTACATAAATCTCTGTCCAATAATTAGCTAACCACCGAGCTAATGAAGCAGAGACCACAAATGGCAAAGTATACAGAATTTGCAGAATTAGTCCAGAGTAGTCACTAAACCCCTGAGAGGTAGGGATCTAATATTCAGAGTTGTTACAGTATATTTTCTAAAATGTCTAGTTTTCAAGAAAAAAAAAGTACAAGACATGCAAAGAAACTGACAGGTATGACCCATGTATAGGAAAACCAAAAAGTAGTCATTAGAAAGTATTCCTGAGTAAACCTAGATACTGGATTTTAGAAGGATATCAAATCACTTATTATAATTATGTTAAAGGAAATAAACAATGTCTAAAAAGTTAAAGGAAATATGAGAATGATATATCAATAGAGAATATCTGTAAGTGGATAGAAATCATAAAAGAGAACTGAATAGAAATTCTGAAGTTGGAAAGTTGAAAAGTATAATGTCTAATATGATTTGAGTTGGAAGAAGAAAGGATCAATGAATTTAAAGATAGGTCAACTGAGATTATCCAGTCTAAAACAGAAAGAAAAAAATAATGAAGGAAAATGACCAGAAATTCAGAGGCATGTAGGACACCATCAGGAATACTAACATGTACATAATGGAAGTTCCAGAAGCAAAGGAGAGAGTGAAAGGAACAGAAAGAATATTTGAAGAGATAAGAACTAACAATTGCCCAAATTCAATTAAAAGCTTTATTCAATATATACAAGGAATTCAAAGAGCTCCAAGTAGGATAAATGCAGAGATTCACAACTAAACACATCATAAACTGTTGAAACTACAGACAAAGAGAGGATCTTGAAAGCAGCAAGAGAGAAATGATTCATCACTTGAAGATACCAATAAGGTTAACATCTGTGTTTTTAATCAGATACCATGGAGGCCAGAAGGAAATAGAACGACCTATTTAAATTGTTAAAAGAAAAGGACCATCAACAAGGAATTCTTTATCCAGTAAAACGATCTTTCAGGAAATGAAGGAGAAATTAAGACATTTTTCAGATAAAGAAAAGTAAGAATATTTGCCATTAGAAGACCTGTCCTGAGGGAAATACTAAGGAACTCCTTTAAGCTGACATAAAAGCAAACTAGGCACTTACCTGAATGTACACAGAAAAAATAAAGGACACCTTACCTGTGTAAGTAGATAGATATCTACTTACTGGTGGTAAGTAGATAGATAAATACAAAAGTTGATAAAGATGTACTTAATTTGTAACTCTTTTCTTCTGATTTAAAAGTCAACTTCATTAAGCAATAACTTTAAAACTGTGTTGATTATTTTGGATATGCTGAGTCCCTGGCATTTCCTTTTGAATTTTAACATTAGTTTGCCAATTCTGTAGGAAAGCTAACTGGGATTTTGATATGAATTGTTTTAAATGTGTACATCACTTTGGGAAGTACTCCCATCTTAATGATAACTCTTTTGATTTGGGTACATGAGATGTCTTCCCCTTTATTTAGGTCTTCTTTAATTCCCCTCAACAATGTTTTGTAGTTTTCAGAGTACAAGTTTTGTACCTCTTTTATTAAATTTATTCCGACATATTTTGTTCTTCTTATGCTAGTGTAGATGTCTTGTGCTCCTAATTTCCTTTTCTGTTGTTCACTGTTATAACTTATTCAGAACAGTTTTATAGTAACACATTTATTCATTGCGTAGGTATTTTGGACAATAGGTTTGACTTTAGTAATGGGAAAAATAGATTGAGTCAAGTTCTTATATTTATCATGATTAGTGATGTTAAAATTAGAAATATTTTGGCCAGCTCACCATTTTGGAAGAGGAAGTATGAAATAGTTAATTATGTCAATGTTTCAGTGCTGGAATACATTTTTATGAAGGTTGATAGAGCCTTTACCTGATGACCTCATGGGTTTGAGGACAAGGATACTTGTGAATAGTCAACTCAGATTCTTTGAAAAAGCAATTACCTCTTGACAGAATTCTAATGTCATGTGTTAAGGTATATTTACATAAACTTTGGTTTTAAAACCTTGCTACCATCAAAACAAAAAATCTTAAATCATTTAATATCTAAATAAATTGAGTGTACCATACACGTTGTCAGCTTTTCACATCAGCCAAACAACAGCAGCTATCTACTGAAATTAACTTTTATGCAGAAATAAAGTTTATATTTGATTTTATCTGTGCAATTTGCTAAAATTGTTTTTCAGCAAGTGAGTGTTATTTTGCATGAAAAATTAGAATGAGAGGATTATAATTTTGTCAACAATGTTTTTATGGCTCATGTGGATAAAATCAAATTTCCAAGCATAAAAATTAAATGTTTGCACATTTTGTGTGTATGTGTACATGAATCTATCATCAGCTTCTGAAAGGGTCCCAAATATCTAATAAATTATAAACCACTGATAAATACAATTGGTTCAGTTAACCCAATATAGGCCCTGTGGATTAGTTTTTTCATTTTGGATTTATTGATTTGTAGTCTTTCTTTTCTGTTGTATATCAAGTTGCTTCCCTAAAATATACATTAAAATATTTAATAGGGTCTACAATCTAAAATCCTTAATACTGACCTTTTGAATTGCTCCCACCAGAAGTGCTCCTTCAAGTTTCCCCATCTCAGTGTATGGCAATTCCTTCCCTTTGTTTGTTTAGGAGAAAAGCATTAGAATCATTCTTGACTCTACTTTCTCTTATACTCCACACCGGATTTACCAGAAAATTATGCTAGTTGCTTTATATTTATTGTCTGATTTATTGCTAATAAATCTATGAAGTAGTGGTATTATTGTTCTTATTTTTAGATAAGAAGACTAGGAGATATTAATAATCATCACAGCAAATCCTTACATAGCCCTTACTATGTACTGGGGCACTCTTTGAGCCACTTATATTAACCCAAATAATTCTCCTAATAACCCTGTGGAGTAGGTAAAATTATTATATCCATTTTATGTGTAGGAAAATGAGACACAAATGGTTAGGTATCTTGCCTAAATTTTCATAATTAATTTAATAATAAGTGTGGGAGCCAAGCTTCAAACTAAATATGGCATACTGAAATATAGTAAGGTCCTTGCAACTGGAAGGAGGAAATTTTAGGAAAACTAAAATTTTAGGAAGCACTACATAATTAATGGATACTACTCATATAAAATTTTATTTTTCCTTCCATACCAGTATCCAGCAGGCATTTACCTAATGCCCAATACATGCTAGGCATTAACACACAAAGACGAGTATAGTATGTTTCTTGCCCACAAGGAGATCATAATCGTGTTGGAGAGGAGAGAATAAATGAAAAATGAGTGGATGAATAAACTTCTTGTCATCATTAAATATATGAAATGTATAGGTATGGATCTCTCTCTCTCTCTGTGTATGTCTCTCTCAAGATATGTTGCAATAACTACTTGTGATACACAAATCAAATCACTGTTTGTAAAATAGAAGTATTTAAGGTATTCATATATGCATATAAGGAAGAATGCATTCTCTTCTTACCTTTCTGTTCACATTGCTCCCTGGGAGACTTTTAAATCTAAATTGATGAAATAGAAGATCTTTATGGTGCCTTAGTTACTCAAAGTGCTCAGCTTTTAGAAATACTCTATTATCTTTTCCACTCAGAAACACACATACCACATCTACAAGGTATGATAGAAAATGAAATGAAATGCAAGGTCTGAAAGATGGGTTTGTGACTAAACAAAATATAACCTTAGATTGATTGATTGATTGGTGATATATGAGTAAATTGCATTTTTGATACAGAGCAATTGTCAGATAAAATCTAGGTTGCAAACTGTGACAATATTATATGAGATGTTAAATATGTTAAATGCAGTGAAGTATTAACTAGAATCTTTCCTCTTTTTCATTTCAACAAGTCACATGGAGAGAAAAGGTAACAACTGATAGATAAAGAGATTTTGAAGGGTGGGTCTTAAGTATTTATAGACTTTTTAAAAAGCAGTATTTTCAGTTCTCAACTACATCATGTTTATGGCTTCTGAAATTATTCATCATTGATATCTGCCTTTATTTGTTTCTCTAGCTATCAGACATGCAATAGAGAAAATAAGAGAAATTGCTCTAGAACTGTATTCTCTGGAAGCAAGTTAATTTTAGCAGCAAGTAAATCTCTCTGCTTGAATACTTCATTTTAAATGCACAAGATTCTGGTACAGATGTAAAAGAACAGTCTAGTAGAATAAAGTACATGTGCTTTCTATGTAAATCACAAAGATGGAAAACATTTTACTTCATGGCATTAATGTCACAGGTCAAAGTCAAGAGCTTATTGCCAATTCAGAGAAAATTCTCTTTTCAATGACATATGGCATGACCTTCAACTTCTAGTAGTTGTAGAATGGTTAAGGTCAACTATTCCTACATTCAGAAAATCCAAATGATGTACATGACAAATGGTAGAGTCTATTGTAACTGATTTCTGGGGCAAACACAGTAAAATATTGCACTGTGGGATGAAAGGTTACTGACCTTGTGATATTATGTCTGACAGTAATCATTATTTCCCAATTGAGCTATCTGAAAGGATAGTCAATATTTTGTTTGTTAGACTTCTTCTAGTTTATATGGATTAGAAAGACTCTGCCCCCTCCTTGTACTCCACTGAATGGAATATAGCTGTTAGGATTTTATCAGCAAGGACAAGTTTTAATGAAGAGGAAGATATTTTTCTTACCCTTCTTTCTGTACAGTTTTTCTTTCTTTTTTGCTTCTGTTTTAATGAGAATTTTATTTTACTTTACTCAATGGAAAAGAAATAAAAGCCTTCAGGTAGAATTAAAATTTCAATGTTAATAGTTAACTTCACCATCTAGAAAGAGAAAAATAAATATTGAGTATCTATCCCCTTTATACTACATACTATATACTATACTATTTTTTGTTTTTCTTTTTTAATAAAGCCTCAATAGAAACTTATTTAGAAATGCTTACTGTATCTTATCTCTAAAGTATACTCTGCTTCTTGGTTCTATAACCCTGCCAATGGATTTTTAAAAATTCTCTTCTCCTAAGTTGAGATGTTCTCACCTGTTTCCATTTTACAGCTCTCTTCCAGAAGTCCAAACGCTAATCAGTACTGCTACCCAGAGATTTTTCTCCCAGCATACTGGGTTAAGGCTTTTGTCCTGTTTTGCTCTATGGCCCATTCTTTATGGCACTTTGTCTGTTCTGTGTTGTGAAAGCTTAATACATCTAAGTACCAGATACGCATGCATCTGCTGTTCTTTTTGTGTAAACCATGGTCCAAACTTTTGTGTACTAGAAACACATCAGGGATCACCATTGGATTTTATTTTAAGCAACCAGAGATATGAACAGAAAGAAATACTACATAAATTAATTTGTTTGATTCCCAAATCCTCCGCACAGCAGGAATTGTGAAAGAGACATCCCAGAACCTAGAATACCATTGCTTTACTTAGCTTCTCATTTTACTCCATCTATGATCCTTTTTTTTTTTTTTAAGATTTTTATTTATTTATTATTTGACAGGGAGAGAGAGACTGAGAGAGGGCACACAAGCAGGGGGAGTGGGAGAGGGAGAAGCAAGCTTCCTGCTGAGCAGGGAGCCTGATGCGGGGCTCGATCCCAGGACCCTGGGATCATGACCTGAGCCGAAGGCAGACACACTTAACGACTGAGCCACCCAGACACCCCTCCATCTGTGATTCTTATAGTTTACACAACATGATCTATAGCAGTAAACTTGAACTACTCAGAGAACTTCTATAATCTAGGAAAGATGGGTTTACTCTGAGCCCACTAATGCTTGGGCCTCACAAGGAAAGAATCCAAGCAGCTTGTAGTTGCAAAAAAACCAAAACCAAAACCAAAACCAAAACAAACCTCTCTACTACATCTTCCATTGTGCAAGGTTTGTCTTTAGCCATTTCCACTATTATTGATACTTTTCTTGTTACTTTTCTTGTTCTAACTTTAACATATTTCCATGTTGGTAACTACTACTTTGCTTATTACTATTACTGTCTGTTAATATTTCTATTATCCTAGAATTACATTAGTAATGTCCCTGTCTTTGAAGCGACAAAAGAAAGATTTCTCTATTTGAAAACCAGTGCTGAGCTAGCTCTATAATAGACTAAAAAATTCAGAATGTGGGAGCAAATATCATGAGAAACTTTCCAGCTAACTTCGGCCTGAGAGCTACAAAAAGTTGTAAATCATCACTAGCTAGATAGAGTGAAGTGTAGCATATTTATGAGAATACAGTATAAGCCAGGCTGAATTAAAGGTACTTTTTCTTAGGAAAATACACGGGAAAAAAACTGGGACAGCCTGGCTACTTTCTTTTTCTTTTTTACATTTTTTTAAAATTTAATTTTATTATGTTATGTTAATCACCATACATTACATCATTAGTTTTTGATGTAGTGTTCCATGATTCATTGTTTGCGTATAACACCCAGTGCTCCATGCAGAACGTGCCCTCTTTAATACCCATCACCAGGCTAACCCATCCCCCTACGCCCCTCCTCTCTAGAACCCTCAGTTTGTTTCTCAGAGTCCATAGTCTCTCATGGTTGGTCTCCCCCTCCGATTTCCCCCCCTTCATTTTTCCCTTCCTACTACTTTCTTAAGAAGAGCGATCCAAGAATAGAAATGCCACAGGCAAGGGCAACAACCAATTCTCACCACTTTTTAAAGATACATCCTGGTCTGCCTTCCCTCCATTATAGCATCATTCACCCTAATGGGATGTTTTGAGAGCATTTTTCTCACCCCAAACCCCCTTGATTCTAATTAATTAATCCATTAGAAGAATTGTCCTAAGTATTAAACAAGGGCATTGATGATATCTGAAGCAGTTGGCCTATAGGCAGCCACTACTGTGTTGTCATTGTTTGGGACAAATAAGAGTTATCTTCTTGAGAATAGAGGATTCAGGGAATAAAACATGGTCATATTTAAAAAAAGTAACGAGCATAAAAAAGGTATGTTCTTCAAAATTTTGTTCTACAACTAGCCTTGTGTACTCCATCATTACATCAAAGAAAAACAAAAGACCTTACCTCTCCCCATGTTGTAAACATTACTATATCAGGAGTGCAGTTTGCATTCTGCATATTTCTGCATCCACCTTTATTGCTTCTCTGGGTAGCTGAGTTTCAGCTGCTTACTTTAACACAAAGAAACAGTAGAATGCCCTCATCTATGTGACGTCATCTGTATTTTGTGAATGCCTTACAAATAGTTTTTTCCTTTTCTTTTGGAACCAGACATTTATGGATAGATCAGTTGCTGTGATTTCCACATGTTAATCCCTTAGACAAGGCCTTAGACCCACTTCTTGTATGAAAGTGATGACCTATCTGATTGGAGATTCTACTAGCAACTACAGACTACAGGGCTTTTAAATCCAGAAGGCTTCTCAAATTACAGATAGGAAAATGAGACCCCAAAACTTTAAGTTATTATTGTCAGGCCATAAAGTAATCATTTGATAATACTAGAAATGACACCTGAAATATTTAATTCTTAGATTGGTACTTTAGCTATCAGTATATCACATTGCTTTTTTAACCTCAGTTGACCAAACTGTCTCTTACTTAACCTCTCTTACAAATACCTATTTTCCATATATTAAAATGAGGAAATAATTCTTGAGTTTTGTTTTTCTGTCTGTGAGGAATACCATAAATTATTTTAAACTCCACTTTGAAGGTAGATAATCTGAGTCTTAAGGAAATTTTCCAGGCTACATTACTTATCAAACTTTACAGTATGAATTTCATAGGAAAATATAGACTTTTCTTAACTTCCATTCTCATACCACAAGCAATGAAACTGGGCAAAGAGGAAAATAATTTATGAAAGTTAATAAAGAAAGGTAATATCAGAATTTGGATAGATACCATGTGTCCTGACTGTTTTGTGGACTCTGTACTCCTGGTTTGGCCTAATGCTACAAGGAAAGTGTCAAAACCTTGGCCAAGTTCAATGCATATGAGTTGCACCCATGCAGCAGTTAGTCAGAAAGAAGAGGTAAAATCCAAGGATGTGGCAGTATACTACCTTTCCACTTGAATTAATCATTTTCAGAAAATAAGACTAAAAGTACAGTTAAGAAGCAACAAGGGCAAAAGGGAGATTTACTGCTGATTGAAATGGACTAGTAATTCTTTGTTCATCCTCATAAAAATCATGTAGTGCAGCAGGAGGAAGAAATTAAAGGAGCATTTAGAAGGCCAGTGGCAATGGTATATCATTGTAAAGAAGAAAGAATGAGAGTGTATTAGGTGAACCGTAGCACCAAGGAAAGAGAAGTAGATGTCCACTGTCCTCCTCTGATCTTGTATTATTCATCACAGGGAACTTGTCCATATAACAGAAAGTTTCTCCTTGCAGGGAGGGAAAATATTTTGAAAGAGACACATAAAATTTTTTATGTGTAATTCTTTATATGTATGTAAAAATGCATTTCTGGTGCCAGAAACAGAAGAGAAGCCATATTATTTGTTAAAATCTTTAATTTTGTTGATAGCAGAATTGACAACAGATGTAACTGATTTAGATGAAAACGACTATTTTTGTTGTAACTCTTGAAAGATAAATATTTTTTATACATATTTTAATTTTAATCGATATTTTAACTTCCCCAAAGTGCTTTCATGTCTTTTATCTCATTCATCTATTTGTTGACAGATATTTAAGTGTCTGCTGTGTGCTGGGCTTGGTTCTAGATGTTGGTGATACATTGGTCAGTTAGACTTTACCCATGTCCCTGGAAAGTTATATTCTCATGGTAGAAAGGCAAACAGTAAACAATTAAATAAACAAGATGTTTTTGGAGAGTGATAAAAAAAAAAACTGAGATCAGATTGATAAGAGAATGAGTTTCTAGTAGGGGTCGATCTAGTTAGAGTACCACTGGACAACCGCTGTGGTGAGGGGACTCCAAAGGGAGAAGGAGCCAGCCAAGAGAAGGCTCTTATTAGTTTCTCTTAAGAATTCTGAGAGGTATTTTGACCCTGCATTAATGTACCTGTTTTATAAAATAGGACAGTGACATACAGAATAAATGACCACCCAAGGGAGCACAATGCATTAGTTGCATAGCTGACTGAGTCCAGGCCTCTTCACTGTTTGGCCAACACCATTTTTGTTATATGAAAAATAAAGGACAAATTAAGATTTATAGTGTATATACGTTGGTAGAACAAATGCAAAATAAAGATGCTCACTATTCTGGAATGATATATGTTTTTCTCATTCAGTATTACCAGATTTGTTTTCTCTCCTTTGTTTTAATGAAGCTTATATCCATTTGTGTATCATGAACCAGTGCTTTAGAATATCAGTTTTTAGGTTAAAAAAAAATTCTAGTAAACTCAAATTAACAATTATGTTTATTTAAAAGTACATAGTTTACCAATAAAGAGAGGGATTTCCAAGTTGCATTATATTAGCAGGGACTCAATATCAAATATTCATACTTCTTTATTAAAAGCCTAGAGTGTGCCCATCATCTGAACTATATTTTGAAAATCCCCCATGAAAGATGAAAGTGCCGGATACTCAGTTTCCCCAGCAAACCTCTTCTGGTTTGTCTAGGCCAATTTGATACATCACCCCAGATTCTGAATTAGGAACTAGTAAACCAAAGAGCAAGAGTGAGAATCCATTTTCATGGTAGATGGCATAGGGTCAAGAGGATTCACATTCCATGAGCAACAAAGGAAGCAGGGCTGTGCTTCTGCAGAGTGCTCAGAGCTGGTCACAGTGGAGTGCAAGGGGCAGCATCTGATATTCGGTGGCCAGCAGTATTCTCATAGGTTGGGATTTGGGATATGATTTTGACTACTGTCCTGGATCTTGGCTAGCTTTTTTAGGTTTGCCCAATTCTGAATCTACTAATCAGACTGTCCAATAATTCCTTGAGCAAACCAATATACTATCAATAAATGTCTTCTTTGGTTAAATACTTCAGAGGTGATGTCTGTTGGTTGCAACATTAAAATCATGTGTGGATGCAATTTCTGTAAAGGAAAATAATATTTTTTACAGATAGCAGTTTTATTAGAAATTTCAGGTTGGGGATAGGGCAGAAGGAGACAGATATATGAAGTTAAAATAAAAATCTCCTCAGGTAATTCTGGCGAATTCTGCCCCTGTTGAGAACCTCTGGATTAAGATCCTTTTATTGTTTTAAAGGTCACATAAATGATTATTAATTCATTGAGTCCTGAGGCAGAAACCAGGGAGGGGGAGAAATCAAGGGAACATTGGGTTGAATCTTTGCTTTTGTGGGCACAAGGTCCAAGCATTACAGAAATGCATTGTGAGAACAAAACTGAGGAAGCTGGAGATTGATGGGAGATACCATATATAATCATAATATAAACTGATCTCAGTTATAAGTAAATGTTAAATATATATAAAAATATGAGTAAAATATTTTTTGAAAGTTTAGAAACATGTTTATAGCATATGTTTTGTGAAAAATATATTGAACACAATGAGAGATGATTAACAATTTTCTCTAAATGAAAGTATTAGTTTTCCTGGTTGTTTTGATACCTATAATTCAGAGACTTATATTTGGGGAAAATAATAAAGCCTTTTAATAAACAAAAGTACAAAATAATAACAAAAAAGTAATAAAAGTAAATAAATGCCCCTCCCTCTTCCCACACCTAAAAAAAGGGAGAAAAAAAGAATCCACCAGCCATATCCTATATGGTGAAAAGCCCAAACTCTAAGTTTATGAAATAAATATAATTAAGAATAGTGCCGAAGTGTGAAGATGGCTTACATTTCTTTAACAATTTTCTACTTAGGAAAGGTGGTGGTTTTGGAGGTGTGAAGTATGTCAGAGAAAAATTCATTTGGGGGCAAATAATTGAAAACAACATCTTGAACTAAATGCAAGAGTGTGCATGCACTAAAGCTCATAAAAGCCCTGGGGAAGAGTGCTCTGGATGTGGATTTTATTTTTTGAAACCACCTAAACATGCAAAACACAAGTTGAATTAGCAAATATGTGCTTGCCATTTCTACAGAGCAGCATCAGATACAACTTTTGACACCCTGCTCCCTGTGATTATAGCAACACTTGGCATAGGATTTTACTTTAGGAAGCTAACAGATAATTAACTATCTGAACACATCCATGGACCAAGATAATAGTTTTGTCCTTAATAGATGATTCTGTTACTTATGTAGGAAAAATTATATATTTAGAAGACACTGTAGTATTGCTATTTCTACCCTATCACTATTTCTTATTTATTTCTTTATGTTCCTGGTCCTGGATGATAATGATTTCCCATTCAGTATATTAACCACCGTATGTTAAGATTCTAGCCTACAATGCAGGTCCAAATGCAATCTTACTAAAAGAAAAAAAATCACAATATTAAGGTGTCCAGTTAAAATGTACTTATAATGCATTATAAATTTAAGCATTTCATTTCGTCAGCAGATTTGAGGTTTAAATAAGTACAGAAAGCTCTTGACAGCTATCAGAGGTTAAATGTAATTAATATCCTCCTCTGACCCACAGGTCAAGGACTCGATTTGCATTACACTGGCTAGTGATTTAGATTAACAAAGTTTTATCTGGTAAGCAGTAGGAATCCATCAGAATGCCATAACGAAACAAGCAGTATTATATGGAATCAAAGGTGTACTGGTTGAATTTCATGTGTCCAGTCCTGGGAATACTGAGGTGGCTTCTTTTTTTTTTTTTGACTTTTTATTGTTATGTTAATCCCCATACATTACATCATTAGTTTTTGATGTCGTGTTCCATGATTCATTGTTTGTGCATAACACCCAGTGCTCCATGCAGAACGTGCCCTCTTTAATACCCATCACCAGGCTAACCCATCCTCGCACCCCCCTCCCCTCTAGAACCCGCAGTTTGTTTTTCAGAGTCCATCGTCTCTCATGGTTTGTCTCCCCTTCCGATTTCTCCCCCTCCATTCTTCCCCTCCTACTATCTTCTTTTTTTTTTTTTCTTAACATATATTGCATTATTTGTTTCAGAGGTACAGATCTGTGATTCAACAGTCTTGCACAATTCACAGCTCTCACCATAGCACATACCCTCCGCAATGTCTATCACCCAGCCACCCCATCCCTCCCACCCCACCCCCCACTCCAGCAACCCTCAGTTTGTTTCCTGAGATTAAGAATTCCTCATATCAGTGAGGTCATATGATACATGTCTTTCTCTGATTGACTTATTTCGCTCAGCATAACACCCTCCAGTTCCATCTGCGTCGTTGCAAATGGCAAGATCTCATTCCTTTTGATGGCTGCATAATATTCCATTGTATATATATACCACTTCTTCTTTATCCATTCATCTGTCGATGGACATCTTGGCTCTTTCCACAGTTTGGCTATTGTGAACATTGCTGCTATAAACATCGGGGTGCACGTACCCCTTCGGATCCCTACATTTGTATCTTTGGTGTAAATACCCAGTAGTGCAATTGCTGGATCGTATGGTAGCTCTATTTTCAACTTTTTGAGGAACCTCCATACTGTTTTCCAGAGTGGTTGCACCAGCTTGCATTCCCACCAACAGTGTAGGAGGGTTCCCCTTTCTCCGCATCCCTGCCAACATCTGTCGTTTCCTGACTTGTTAATTTTAGCCATTCTGACTGGTGTGAGGTGGTATCTCACTGAGGATTTGATTTGGATTTCCCTGATGCCGAGTGATGTTGAGCACTTTTTCATGTGTCTGTTGGCCATTTGGATGTCTTCTTTGGAAAAATGTCTGTCCATGTCTTCTGCCCATTTCTTGATTGGATTCTTTGTTCTTTGGGTGTTGAGTTTGATGAGTTCTTTATAGATTTTGGATACTAGCCCTTTATCTGATATGTCATTTGCAAATACCTTCTCCCATTCTATTGGTTGTCTTTTGGTTTTGTTGACTGTTTCTTTTGCTGTGCAAAAGCTTTTTATCTTGATGAAGTCCCAAAAGTTCATTTTTGCCCTTGCTTCCCTTGCCTTTGGTGAGGTTTCTAGGAAGAAGTTGCTGCGGCTGAGGTCGAAGAGGTTGCTGCCTGTGTTCTCCTTTAGGATTTTGGTGGACTCCTGTCTCACATTGAGGTCTTTCAACCATTTGGAGTCTATTTTTGTGTGTGGTGTAAGGAAATGGTGCAGTTTCATTCTTCTGCATGTGGCTGTCCAATTTTCCCAACACCATTTGTTGAAGAGACTGTCTTTTTTCCATTGGACATTCTTTCCTGCTTTGTCAAAGATTGGTTGACCAGAGAGTTGAGGGTCCATTTCTGGGCTCTCTATTCTGTTCCATTGATCTATGTGCCTGTTTTTGTGCCAGTACCATACTGTCTTGATGATGACAGCTTTGTAATAGAGCTTGAAGTCCGGAATTGTGATGCCACCAGCTTTGCTTTTCTTTTTCAACATTCCTCTGGCTATTTGGGGTCTTTTCTGGTTCCATACAAATTTTAGGATTATTTGTTCCATTTCTTTGAAAAAAATGGATGGTATTTTGATGGGGATTGCATTGAATGTGTAGATTGCTCTAGGTAGCATTGACATCTTCACAATATTTGTTCTTCCAATCCATGAGCAAGGAAAGTTTTTCCATTTCTTTGTGTCTTCCTCAATTTCTTTCATGAGTATTTTATAGTTTTCTGAGTACAGATCCTTTGCCTCTTTGGTTAGATTTATTCCTAGGTATCTTATAGTTTTGGGTGCAATTGTAAATGGGATCAACTCCTTAATTTCTCTTTCTTCTGTCTTGTTGTTGGTGTATAGGAATGTCACAGATTTCTGTGCATTGATTTTATATCCTGCCACTTTACTGAATTCCTGTATGAGTTCTAGCAGTTTTGGGGTGGAGTCTTTTGGGTTTTCCACATAAAGTATCATATCATCTGCGAAGAGTGAGAGTTTGACTTCTTCCTTGCCAATTTGGATGCCTTTCATTTCTTTTTGTTGTCTGATTGCTGTGGCTAGGACTTCCAATACTATGTTGAATAGCAGTGGTGATAGTGGACATCCCTGCCGCGTTCCTGACCTTAGGGGGAAAGCTCTCAGTTTTTCCCCATTGAGAATGATATTCGCTGTAGGTTTTTCATAGATGGCTTTTATGATATTGAGGTATGTACCCTCTATCCCTATACTCTGAAGAGTTTTGATCGAGAAAGAATGCTGTACTTTTTCAAATATTTTTTCTGCATCTATTGAGAGGATCATATGATTCTTGTTCTTTCTTTTGTTAATGTATTGTATCACGTTGATTGATTTGCGGATGTTGAACCAACCTTGCAGCCCAGGGATAAATCCCACTTGGTCGTGGTGAATAATCCTTTTAATGTACAATGAGGTGGCTTCTGATTGCTCTCAGAGCTGCTCTATAACAGAACACCCTTGTACTTGTTCCCAGATGGTGGTTCCCCATGAGTGCCAAGGTTAAGTCAATGCAGCCATGGGGGGGTGGGGGGGTGGCAAGGAAACTGTTCTATTATCCACATTTATGGAATTCTCTTCTCAAGTAATGATCCCATTTCTCGGTGACTTAACATTCAAATGTTAATGTTCCATTTGTACATTTGCCTCATTGTAGGAATTCCATCAATATAAATTTACCTTTACTAATAAGTCCCAGGTTTAATTGTCCCAGATTCTGCCAGGGATCACATTCAGAGAAACAAGCACATGTGACTAGAAGTAATTAAAAAAAGAAATTCTAACCTTAACTTACATCTTTCAGAAAACTTTAAAGTAGACCCATTCAAAACACCCTGCAGTAGTTCTTATATATCTTTTCTCCAGTCCTGAAGTTCTCATACTCTTCATTGGCTGAAAACCCCCTCATTTTCCAAGTCCCACCCAAATCACTTCCACCTCAGACTTGAAAAACTGTTTTCTTCTCTCTTCTGTCCTCCCCTTCCTCCTCTCTCATGCTTTTATTATTATAACAACTTCACCTGTGGGTAGGCTTTATCTCTTTTCTTTATCATGTTCCTTTCCACCTTTGACATCTTCAGAAAATTGTTTGGCTGAGACATTCCCTCCCTCCTCAGAAGGTGGAGGAAGGTGAGGAAAACTTGACTGAACAGGTGAAGACTGGTGTGGGATGCTAGTGGGTGTTGGGAAGAGGAGGCTGAGATAAACTATGGATAATATTTTCTTTTTTACCCTGTTGCCCCTTTAAATGCATGTGATGATGCCAAACAGGGCAAAGATGTATTGATTTTTTTGGATTCTTTAAGTATCTTTCACTTACCATTTTATAGGCAATATTGCTGTTCTATTTTCAGTATTATTTTTATAAATTCCATCTTTCATTTTATTTTCCATTTCACAAGAAAACAAACTCCCTGAAGTCTGAACAGTAAAATGATGTTACGTGGAAACCAAAGGTCTGTGTGTTTTTTTTTTTTTATAATCCTAAATTATATGTCCTCCAAGAAATGGCATAATAAGTGTGACCTAGGTAATTGTACAATACGTGCATGCCTTTTTAAAAAAAGATTTTATTTATTTATTTGAGAGAAATTGAGAGAGAGAGAGAGCACAAGCAGGGGGAGCAGCAGAGGGAGAGGGAGAAGCAGACTCCCTGCTGAGCAGAGAGCCCGATGTGGGGCTCCATCCCAGGACCCTGGTATCAGGACCTGAGCTGAAGGCAGATGCTTAACCAATTGAACCACCCAGGCGCCCCGATATGTGCATGCCTTAAGAGTCCCAGACACTAGAGTACTACTCTCTCCATTTAAATGCCTAAGTTTTAAGTTACTATTTTTGTTCAGTTTTATAGAAGTAACAAACTTGACAAACTTATGTGATGGCCACTTCATTTTTTATTAAGTTTTTAATTTTAATTCCAGTACAGTTAACATACAGTGCTATATTGGTTTCAGGTGTATAATACAGTGATTCAGCAGTTCTCTGTATTACTCATTGCTCATCATGATAAGTGTACTCTTTAATCCCCTTCAACTAGTTCATCCACCCTCCCATCCACCTCCTCTGTTTGTTCTCTCTAGTTAAGAATCTGTTTTTGGCTTGTCTCTTTTTTTGTTTTGTTTTGTATTTCTTTCTTAAATTCCACATTTGAGTGAAATCATATGGTATTTGGCTTTCTCTGACTGACTTATTTCATGTAGCATTATACTCTCTAGGTCCAACCAGGTCATTGCAAATGGCAAGATTTCATTCTTTTTGATGGCTGAGTAATATTCCATTGTATGTATGTGTGTGTATATATATATACATCACCTCTTTATCCATTCATCTATCGACAGACACTTGGGCTGCTTCCATAATTTGGCTATTGTAAATAATGCTGCCTATAAATATTGGGGTGCTTCTATCCCTTTGAATTCGTGTTTTTGTATTTTGGGGGGTAAATACCCAGTAGTGTGATTACTAGATAATAGGGTAGTTCTATTTTTAACATTATGAGCAGCCTCCCTACTGTGTTCCACAGTGGCCACACCAGTTTGCATTCCCATCAACAGTGCACAAGGGTTCCTTTTTCTCTACATCCTTGCCAACACTTGTTGTTTCTTGTGTTTTTGATTTTAGCTATTCTGACAGGTGTGAGGTGATATCTCATTGTAGTTTTAATTTGCATTTCCCTGATGATGAGTGATGTTGAACATCTTTTATGTGTCTATTGGTCATCTGGATGTCTTCTTTGGAGAAATATCTGTTTATGTCTTCTGCCCATTTTTTAAATTGGGTTATTTGTTTTTTGGGTGTTGAATTGTATCAGTTCTTTATATATTTTGGATACTAACTCTTTATTGGCTGTGTCATTTATAAATATCTTCTCCCATCCAGTAGGTTGTCTTTTAGTTTTGTTGATTGTTTGCTGTGCAGAGGCTTTTTATCTTGATGAAGTTTCAATAGTTTATTTTTGCTTTTATTTCCCATGCCTTAGGAGATATATCTAGAAATATGCTGCTATGGCCAATGTTGGAGAAATTACTGCCTGTGCCATCTTCTAGGATTTTTATGGTTTCAGGTCTCACAGTTAGGTCTCTAATCCATTTTGAGTTTATTTTTGTGTGTGGTGAATGAAAGTGGTCCAGTTTCACTCTTTTGCATGTTGCCATCAGTTTTCCCAACACCATTTGTTGTCCTTTTCCCATTCTAAATTCTTTTCCTTCTTTGTTGAAGATTAATTGGCCATACAGTTGTGGGTTTATTTCTGGGTTTTTTATTCTGTTTTATTGATCTATGTGTCTATATGTTTGTGCCAGTACCATACTGTTTTGATGATGACAGCTTTGTAATGTAACTTTAAGTCTAGAATTGTGATACCTCCAGTTTTGTTTTTCTTTTTCAAAATTGCTTCAGTTATTGGGGGTCTTTTGTGGTACCACACAAATTGTAGAATTGTTTGTTCTAGTTTTGTGAAAAATGCTGTTGGTATTTTGATAGGAATTGCATTAAATTTGTAGATTGCTTTGGGTAGTGTAGACATTTTAATAATATTTGTTCCTCCAATCCATGAGCATGGAATATCTTTCCATTTCTTTGTGTCATCTTCAATTTCATCAGTGTTTTATAGTTTTCAGAGTACAGAGCTTTCACCTCTTTGGTTAGGTTTAGTCCTAGATATCTTCTTATTTTTGGTGCAATTGTAAACAGAATTGTTTTCTTAGTTTCTCTTTCTGCTACTTCATTATTGGTGTATAGAAATGAAACAGATTTCTGTACATTAATTTTGTATCCTGTACTTTTACTGAATTCATTTGTCAGTTCTAGCAGTTTTTTGGTGGAGTCTTTCAATATATAGTATCACATCATCTGTGAATAGTGAAGGTTGTACTTCTTTCTTACTGATTTGGATGCCTTTTATTTCTTTTTGTTGTCTGATTGCTGAGGCTAGGACTTCCAGTACTATGTTGAATAGAAGTGGTGAGAGTGGACATCCTTGTCTTGTTCCTAACCTTAGGGGAAAAGTTCTCAGTTTTTCCCTCTTGAGGATAATATTAGCTGTGGGTTTTTCATATATGGCTTTCATTATGTTGAGGTATGTTTCCTCTAACCCTACTTTATTGAGGGTTTTATCATGAATAGATGTTGTACTTTGCCAGATGATTTTTCTGCATATATTGAAATGATCAGATGGTTTTTATCCATTCTCTTATGGATGTGATGTGTCATGTTGATTGATTTGCAAATTTTGAACTATTCTTAAATCCTGGGAATAAATCCCACTTGATTATGGTGAATGGTTTCTTTAGTGTACTGTTGGCTTTGTTTTGCTAGTATTTTTTTGAGGATTTTGCATCTGTGTTCATCAGGGATATTGCAATTCTCTTTTTTTGTGGTGTCTTTATCTAATTTTGGTATTAGGTAATGCTAGTCTTATAGAATGAATTTGGATGTTTTCTTCCCTCTTTTTTTTTTTTTTTTTTCTTTTGGAATAGTTTGAGAAGAATAGGCATTAACTCTTCTTTAAATGTTTGGTAGAATTCACCTGTCCTTCTGGTCCTGGACTTTTGTTGGGAGTTTTTTTTTTATTTTTTATTACTAATTCAATTTCATTGCTGGTTATTGGTCTGTTCAAATTTTTCTATTTCTTCCTGTTTCAGTTTTGGTAGGTTGTATGTTTCTAGGAATTTACCCTTTTCTTCTGGGTTGTCCAATTTGAGTCCTTTCTTCCTTCCTTCCTCTCTCTTGTCCTTCCTTCCTTCCTTCCTTCCTTGTTTATCAATTGTGTTGATCTTTTCAAAGAACCAGCTCCTGGTTTCATTGATCTGTACTGTTGTTTTATTTAGTTTCTGTATCATTTATTTCTGCTCTAATCTTTATTATTTCCTTCCTTCTCCTGGTTTTGGCTTTTGTTTGTTCTCCTTTTTCTAGCTTCTTTGGGCATAAACTCCTAGGTAGTTTATTTGAGATTTTTCTTGCTTCTTGTGGTAGGCCTGTATTGCTATAAAATTCCCTCTTAAACCCCTTTTGTTGCATCCCTAAAATTTTGGACTGTTGTGTATTCATTTTCATTCATTTCTATGTGATTTTTTATGTCTTCTTTGATCTCCTGGTTGGCCTATTCATTGTTTAGTAACATGCTATTTAACCTCCATGTATTTGTGCTCTTTCAGATTTTTTTCTTATGGTTGATTTCTAGTTTCTTAGCATTCTTATCAGAAGAATGTATGGTATGACTTTGATCTTTTTGAACTTGCTGAGACTTGTTTTGTGGCCTAAAATGTGATGTATTCTGGAGAATATTTAACCCCTACCATTATTGTATTACTATCAATTGGTCCCTTTATGTTTGTTATTAGCTGTTTTGTGTATTTGGGTGCTCCCACGTTGGGTACAAAAGTACAGAATTGTTATGTCTTCTTGTTGGATTGTCCCCTTTATTATTATTTAATGCCTTTCTTTGTCTCTTGTTATAGTCTTTGTTTTAAAGTCTTTTTGTCCAATCTAAGTATTGTTCCCCCAGCATTTTTTGACATCCATTTGCATGACAAATGTTTCTTGGTCCCCACTTTCAATCTGTAGATGTCTTTACATCTGAAATGAATTTTTTGTAGGCAACATATAGATGAGCCTTGTTTTTTTTTTTTTTTTTAATCCACTCTGTCACTCTGTGTCTTTTGATAGGAGAATTTAGTCCATTTACATTCAAAGTAATTATTGGTAGGTATGCTTTTATTGCCATTTTGTTATTTGCTTTATGGTTGTTTTGTAGTTTTTCTCTGTTCCTTTCTTTTCTTGCTTTCATGGTTATTGGTTTTCTTTCTTAATATACTTGGATTTCTTACTTATTCTTTTTTTTTTTTTTAAGATTTTATTTATTTATTTGACAGAGAGAGACACAGTGAGAGAGGGAACACAAGCACGGGGACTGGGAGAGGGAGAAGCAGGCCTCCTGCCAAGCAGGGAACCCGATGCGAGTCTTGATCCCAGGACCCTGGGATCATGACCTGAGCTGAAGGCAGACGCTTAATGACTGAGCCACCCAGGTGCCCCTCTCCTTATTCTTTGTATATCTATTACTGGTTTTTTATTTGTGGTTGCCATTAGGTTTGTATATAACCTCTTTAGCATATAACAGTCTATATTAAGTTGATGGTTGCTTAAGTTTGAACCCATTCTTTACTCCTCTCCCACCCACATTTTAGGTATATAGTGCCATATTTTAAATGCTATTATTTTATGAAACCCTTGACTGATTTTTACAATATACTAATTTTTGCTGCTTTTGTGTTTCCTACCTTTGTACTCTCACTTATGGTCTTTCCTTTCCACTCCATGAGTTTCCTTTAATATTTCTTGGTTTAGTGGTCATGAACTCCTTTAGTTTTTGTTTGTCTGAGAAACTATCTCTTCTTCTATTTTGAATGTGAGCCTTGCTTGATGTAGTATTCCTGCTACAGATTTTTCTTTGGCACTGAATATATCATGACACTGACCTTCAAAGTTTCTGCTGAAAAATCTGCTGATAGCCTTATGGGGTTTTCCCTTGTATGTAACTGTCTTTTTTTTTTTTTTTTTTTTTTAAGATTTATTTATTTTAAGATTTATTTATTTTAGAGAGAGAGAGTTAGCGAGTGGGGGTAGGAACAGAGGCAGAGAATCTCAAGCAGACTCCCCACTGAGCACCGTGAAGAAGAGGTTCTCTAGTGCCCTGCAATGCTATGTCCCATGTTACCCAGGACCTGGAGCTTCAGAGATTATTTCCAATGTGTGTTTTATGTGCCCTGCCATTGCATCCTGGCGACTTTTTCCTTCAGATCTGTTGTCTGCAGAGGCTCTCTTTGTCAGTTTTGGGCTATATTTGGTCCCTCACTGAGTGGGGTGCATTTTAACAAGGTTGTGCTGGTCTGCTTGTGAAATGAGACCTCCCACTGCCACTATTGGAACTGAGGCCCTGGGTTGGGAGACACGGTGCTGTCAGGGTATGCACTGGTCTTTTGGGGGACGGGACCTACAGCACCAGGACTGAAGCAAGCATGGCTGGAGTGACTGGAAAGGGCAGATCCATTGAAGTATCAGAGTGGTATGGGGTGGGGTGGGGCTTGGTATAAAAATGTTAGGTAGTGAGTGTGTGTGCTCCACTGGTTCCCACAGGTGACTGTGTATTTATATTGAGGAGTGGGGGAGGGAAATGGTGCCTGTTAGCTCCTTTGTTCCTGGAAGTGTCTCCCTGAGATCTCTGCCTTTCTCAGCCAAGTTGAGTTGAATAAATAAATGTCTCTCCCAAGTGCCCCAGGCATTTTTCAAACTGCTGCTTCTGTGCTGTATCTTTGCTGGCTGTTTGTCCTGGGACTCAGCTTCCTAACACCCTCCAGGCTCTCCCAGAGCTGAGCTTGCTGATTTCTAAAATTTTAGACTTTAAGTCCTCCTGGTTGTAAGAACTCATGAAATTCAGCCCCTCTCACTTTCAAAGCCAGATGTTAAAGGGATTCATCTTCCCTGTGTGCATTTCCCCTGTGTGATACTCTATTTCTCACCCTTCACCGTGCCCCTGGCTTACCCCCAACTACAGATAGCCACCTTCCTCTTCCCTCCCATACCACATCTCTACCCTTCCTATTTTCTTCATTGTGGACTCTTCTACCTTTAGTTGTGGAGTTTTTTCTGCCAGTCTTTGGGTCAATTTCTGGGCTATTTATGCTCATGTGAGTGTTATCTAGTTGTATCTGTAGGAGAAGGTGAGCTTAGGGTCATCCTGTTCTGCCATCTTCCCAGCTTCCCTCTGACCACTTCATTTTAATTTCCTCTCAGTGAATATCCTGTAGACCTTTAAAAAATATTGATACATACATTTTTTTCACATGTATTTGAATATAAAACTCATTAGGCACTCTGAGAGGCTCAGTTGTGAGTTTGAGACTATTTACTTTTGGATGTATGCTTCAGGTTTAACTGGTGCTAGGGACTAGTTATGGTTCACAAGTAGGAGTGTATTCACCACTGATCACCCAGGGGACATTTGGTAATGCTTTTACTGTTGGATGGGTATACTGGCACCTAAGGGGTAAAGGTCAGGAATGCTACTAAATATTCTACAAGGCACAGGACAGCTCCCACATCAATTTTCCAGTCAATAGTGATGGGGTTGAGAAACCCTTGATAAAGATTTGTGAGGTGGTCTTACCAACTTTTTTCTCTATGCTTTTTCAGAGCAGACAGTATGTAAGACTTCAAGCTTGAGATTTTGATGCTTAGCTTCCCTTATGGAGCATTTCCCTCAAATATATATTTTCTAAAATGTATCTTTTAGGTGTCACATTATAATGTAATCTAAGAGGGGTTTAATTAAGAGTATTTTAATCCAGTTATGATCAATGCAGAACAATTCAATATTATTATTTTATTTTGATAAAACTATTTTTCATCATGTGAATATTATTTTGTATTTCTCCATTTAAAAAAATTACGCCAATATACCCCAGTGATGAATACTGAAAAACAATCTGAGTTTCATGTGGCCTCTGAATATGAATAATATACTGGCAAAAGATTCTAAAATGTTTCAACTGATTATTTTTATCATATAGACTATATTGTGACTTTTAACTATTTAAATAAAACTATAAGATGCTGGAAGTTAACTGTTACATAATTTATTAAATTTTTAATTGATTTTCCAGAAAGCATTTATTTTTCCATAGTATAAAGACTTTGAGATTTTTTTTAAGTACTGCAATTGAATGAAAATACTGATAACAAAGGTATATTGCTGCCACTAAAAACATTTGGATATCATGTCTTGTATACATGTCTATGTGTAATAAGCTATTTTATTATGCAAGGCTGCTATGCATAGTTTAATTTAGCTTAGTTTATTGAATTATAGAATTACAGTAATCCTTTTCTATGTAATTTTGAAAGAGATAAAGAACTGTCCTTTTTTTCTAAAAATAAAATTAGAAGATGAAGGATGTTAGAGGACAATGCTCTATGTGCCACTTCATCTGCTCCCATATCAGATCTCAAATTTTACTGCTTAAATATCTGCTTAATGTGGGGTGATTGTATATACATGGGTTATCATATTAAACCATATTGTTTTAAATGTTTGCATATTTTAGTATAAAGCCTCAATAGTTCTGTGAAGGGAAATCTTTTATCAGAGAATCTGCTAGACTACTGGGAGCATTGATTTTAAATGTCACCCCTTCATTCCTTCCAAAGAAGCAGGTTCCAGAGTAGATATACTGTTTCAGGTTAACAGGAGGTTTATCAACCAGGTAAATCTTTCCTCTTCACTCTAACACCTGAGCACATGTAGTACAAATGGGTAACCAAAGAACTTGACGAATTAGAGATTTGAGTAATTTATACTTATTTGCTTGCAAGACTTTAGAGAAAGATTTCTTAAGAATTGAATGCCATCAACAATTAGGTCATGAGCAGAAAATCTATGTCAGCACACTTTTGCTGAGAGGTTTGGGCCAGGTACTAGGTACATGCAGTACATGGATAATTTGTTCAGTTTTTTTGTATTATAGAACTAAGGAAAGTGGTAATAAGTTGTCACCACATAAAGCTTGGTTAGCTGGTTTCATAGCCCCTTGTAGATATAGTCCTACCTTATCAAAAATTTTAGGCAACATAAATCCAAGATGATCATACATTCAGAATGGTATAATTGTTATGATTATTATAACTGAGAAGTCATAGGAAAAGGAGATATGAGTTTTGTGTCCTACACATTGATAATTGCCTACAAAATATACATTAAGTACTTTCTATCTTGCCTAGGGTTCCTATTTCCAACCCTAGGAAAGTGACCATGGCTGTTTTAAGCCAATCATGATAGTTTAGACCTATGATGTCCAAAACAATAGCCAGTAGCCGTGCCTGGTTTTTGAGCACTGGAAATGTGACTAGGCCAAATTAGGATATGCTGTAATTATAAAATTCACATCAGATATTGAAGATTTAGTGCAAAAAATAATGTGAAATATTTTGTTATATTTTTTAAAGATTTTATTTATTTATTTGACAGAGAGATACACAGTGAGAGAGGGAACACAAGCAGGGGGAGTGGGAGAGGGAGAAGCAGGCTCCTGGCTGAGCAGGGAGCCCAATGCGGGGTTCAATCCCAGGATCCTGGGATCATGACCTGAGCTGAAGGTAGACACTTAACAACTGAGTCACTCAGGCGCCCCAAAATATTTTGTTATTTTTTAATGGTACTATCTTGAAATAATATTTTGGTTACATTGGGTCAAATAAAATATATTATTAAAATTGAACTCAATCTTTTTAGCTTTGTATTATAAAATTAAAGATTATGTGCTTTGCATTATATTTTTGTTGGATAGCAGTATGCAATGGTGAATTCTTTGAGTTTGTATATATCTTTTTTAAAAAAAGATTTTATTTATTTATTTGAGAGAGAGAGAGAGAATGAGAGAGAGAGAGAGCACGAGAGGGGGGAGGGTCAGAGGGAGAAGCAGACTCCCTGCTGAGCAGGGAGCCCCATGTGGGACTCGATCCTGGGACTCCAGGATCATGACCTGAGCCGAAGGCAGTTGCTTAACCAACTGAGCCACCCAGGCACCCGAGTTTGTATATATCTTAAATAATCTTTATTTTGCCTTCAGTTTTGAATGAAGTAATTAAAAAAAAAAAAAAAAAGGTCCATCTGTCAGAAAGAAAAAAGTCCATCTAGAACTGTGGATCTCCACAAAGATGAAGAGCATTAGAAAGGCAATTAAGTATAATTATTTGTGGTAATATAATAAGGTAGGGTAAATGTAAAATAATTGATTTTTTATTAAAAAATCATGTTAGAAGATAACTGACAGCTTAAAACAAAAATAATAATGTATTATAGGGCTTATAACATAGATAGAAACAAATGTATGACAGTAACACAAAAGCCAAGAAGGAGATAATTGACATATACTCTTTTGAGATTTTTATGCTCTATTTGAAATGGTGTAATACTACTTGAAGGAACATTTGATAGAGATATAGTTCATCAACCTTAAGTGATCAAAAAAAAAAAAAAGGAATCATAAGAGAGATAAAATTAATCCAAAAGGAGGCAGGACAAAAGGAAAAAATGGTGCAAGAAAAAGATGATACCATAGACTACAATTAGATACCTGGTATATTTAAACTAAAGAATATCAATAACACATTAAATACAAATGACTTAAGCACCTCAAATAAATTTAAAACAAATGTTTGTTTGTTTTTTTAGATGGGTTAAAAAAAGCAAAACCCAACTATATGCTGCCTACAAAAATACAAAAACACAAATAGTTAAATATAAAAGCATGAAAAAAACCATGTCATACTAACACTAATCAGAAGAAAACTGAGGTGACTTGAAGACAGATATGTAAGTAGATATTTATACGTGAATGTTCATAGGAGCACTATTCATAGTTTTCTTCTCCCCAGAATGTCAGTTGTTAAACATTTACCAACATACTCCTGATCTCAATAGATGCAGAAAAAGCATTTGACCAAATTCAACATTGATTCATGATCGAAAACTCTTAGCAAACCATGAGTAAAAGGGGGTGTCCTCATCCTGATAAAGGATATCCTCACAAAATCTTTCAGGTAACATTGTCCTTAATGGTTAAAGACTAAATTCTTCTCACCTAAGATTTGGACTAAATAAGAAATGTCCTCACCACTCCTATTCAACATACTATGGGAAGTTCTAACAATACAGTAGGGTTAAAAAATGTATTAAAAACACACAAGGTGGGCAAAAAAGCACTAAAACTGTTTCCATTCACAGACAACATGTCGTCTACATAGAAAACTTCAAAGAATCTACAGCAAAATTATTAAAAATAATAAGTGAGTTTAACGCGGTTGTAGAATACTAAGTCAATATACAAAAGTGAGTTATTTCTATATAACTAATAAACAATTGGAAATTTAAATTAAAATACACTACTTATAATTGTGCTGAAAACAATGTGCTTATATACAAATCTAATAAAATATATGTAAGACTTGTTAATGAAAACTATAAAACATGAAATAAATCAGGAAGACACAAATGGAGAAATATGTGTTTATGGGTTGGAAAACTCAATATTGCTTAGATGTCACCTCTCTCCAAAATAATACATAGATTCAAAGCAGTTCCCCCTCAAAAAAACCAATTAAGATTGGATTATCAAGTTAATTCTAAAATGTATTTAGGAAGACACAGTAACTAGAAAAGCATAAACAAAAATAAAAAATGAAGTTTAGAACTTACACTACCTTATTTTAAGACTTACCAAGAAGTTGAATAATCTAGTTAGTATAATATTGATAAAATGATAGACATATAGGTCGATGGAACATAATACAGAGTCCAGAAATAAACCTACACAAATATAATTAGTTGACTTTTGACAAGATATAAAGGCAATTCAATAAAGAAATGATTGTGATTTCAACAAATTGTGCTGGAAAAATTGGATCTCTATACGTTAAAAAAACAGAACATGATACATAGCAAAAATTAACTCAAAATGGATCATATAACTAAATGTAATGCACACAATTAGAAAACTTCAAGAAAAATATAGGAAACAATTTTGTGATCTTGACTTAGGTAAATCTTCCTTAGGTAAAACAAACAAAAAGCATGATCTGTTAAAAAAATTGCAAAGTTAAATTTTATCAAAATTAAATATATAAGCCTTTGAAAGATACTGTTAAGGGGATGAAAACATGAGCCACAAACTGGGTGAAATATTTGCAAATATTTGCTCTGGTATAGGATTTGTATCCAGAATACATAAAGAACTCTCAAAACTCAACAATGAGAAACAAACATCTCAATTAAAATTATGTTTGAATGATTTAAACAGACACATCACCAGAGAAAATATACAGATGGGAAATCAGCACACAAAAAATGCTCAATATCATTAACCATTAGCAAAATGTAAGTTAAAGTCACACTGCATAGAATGGAAACAAAACAAAAACTGATGATACCAATCATAGATATGGAGCAGATGGAACTGGCATCCATTGGTAGTGAGAATGAAAATGGCAAAACCACTCTGCAAAAATGTGTCTTAGAAAGTTCCCATACCCTTACCCAATTTAGCAATCATGTGGAGAAAAGTTATATTCATTCAAATATCTGAATATAAATATTTATAACAATTCTGTTATTCACACAAACATGCACACATACCTAACCTAACATTCAATAAATAAAAAATGACTTTTGCTTCCTGCTTTGATTGAGAAATAAGTATTGGCCTTAACCTTCCAAGGTAAACAACTAGAAAGCAGGAAAACTATATGAAGCAACTGTTTCATACATTGGACAGTGACAGTAAAGGACTTATCCTTGAGAAAAAGAAAACAAAGATGGTAAGCCCTAATATCACTTAGGATTTCTGGTTGGTGGCAGTTTTCAGACTGTGGGCACACCAAAGAGAATCCAAACAGAGTCTGGTGGCCTTGTTGAGTTTAGGAGCTGGAAATTGGAGTTCAGAGAAATGGAGACAGCTAGAAATTTCAGCAAATAGTTCCAAAATAGAGGGAGTTATATCTGGTCTAGATATCTGCATCTGTGACCTTCAGTATCTTCTGTGGATTAGGATGCACACGGATAGAGTGAAACTCCACGAGGATACACAAAGAATGATTGTTGTTCATTTTCAAGTGAGCAATATCGGGGCACCTGGGTGGCTCAGTTGGTTAAGCTACTGCCTTCGGCTCAGGTCATGATCCCAGGGTCCTGGGATTGAGACCCACATGAGGCTCCCTGCTTGGCTGGAAGCCTGCTTCTCCCTCTCCCACTTCCCCTGCTTGTGTTCCCTCTCATGCTGTCTCTCTCTCTCTGTCAATTAAATAAATAAATAAAATATTAAAAAAAAAAAGAGCAAGGGAGCAATATCAGCCTTTAATATCCACCCACTTCTAGATACGCTCCTTATCCTAATCTTGGAGGTCGGGTCCACATATACACTCTGTACGACGTGCTGATAAGCATTGTCCTCTCTAGCCATTTTCCCATCCCAACCAAATCAAACCTTCTTTTCTCCAAGGGCTCTGATAACATCATCTACCCACAGAAAACATGCTACTAAACAAACTTATTTGAATAAAAAATAATTGATCAATAGACATTATAAACACTAATGAAGACAGTGTAGTATTGGCAAAAAGACAGAAGAATCAATGGAACCACATAGAGAGTAAAGAAATAGACCTACTGAATATGGCCATTTGATTATTGACAAAGGTGCAGAGCAATTAAACAGAGAAGATTGGTCTTGTTAATAAACAATGTTGGAACAATTGGTCATCTGTTTGCAAACACATAAACCTGGACTTAAATCTTATTCCCTATATAAATATTAATACAAAATGAATCGTATATATAAATGTAAAACATAAAACTGTAAACTCTTAATAAAAAAGCAGAAGAGGCAATCTTTTTCACTTGGGGTTAGGCTAAGAAATTTTAGAAATGGCTCTAAAAACATAAACCATAAAAGAAAAACAACAGAAAAATTGGACTTCATCTAAATTAGAAAATTTTCTTTGCTAATCTGTCAAGAGAATAAAAAGCCAAGTTACAGACCAGGAGAAAATATTTCCAAGTCACGTATCTGACAAATAATTTATATCCAGAAAATATAAAGACTTTTTAGAGCTCAACAATAAGGAAACAACCCAATTAAAAAATGGTCAAAAACTTGTACAAATATTTCACCAAAGAGGATATAAATATGGAGAATAAGTGCATAAAATACATTCAACATGATTTTCCATTAGGAAATTTTAAATTACAACCCAAATTAAATACCACTACACACCTATGAAAGTGGCTAAAATAAAAAATATTGACAATATCAAGTGTGATGATGATGTGGAGCAACTGCACCTCCCATATATTGCCAGTAACACTGTAGAATGGTGTGGCCACTTTGAAAAACAGATTGACAGTTCCTAATAAAGTGAAAGAAGACGTGGTTCTTATATACAATGGAATATTACTCAGCCATCAGAAAGGATGAATACCTACCATTTGCATCAACATGGATGGAACTGGAGGGTATTATGCTAAGTGAAAGTCAAGCAGAGAAAGACAATTATCATACGGTTTCACTCATATACGGAATATAAGGAATAGCACAGAGGACCATAGGGGAAGGGAGGGAAAACTGAGGAGGAAGAAATCAGAGAGGGAGACAGACTATGAGAGACTCTCAACTCCGGGAAACAAACAGGGTTACAGAGGGGGTGGGGGGACAGGGTAACCGGGTGATGGGTATTAAGGAGGGCACGTGATGTGATGAGCACTGGGTGTTACATGCAACTAATGAATCATTGAACACTACATCAAAAACTAATGATGTACTATATGTTGGCTAACTGAACATAATAAAAAAAAAACTTTATTTATAATAGGCGAAGCCCTGCTGGGGGTGGGGGAAAGCAGCAGTTGCTGAGTGGGGTGAGGCTGAGAGTGTCCAAGGCTGTCTCAAGAGGGGACATCACAGGGAGGTAGAATCAATAGGGAGCCAAGGCTCCATGCCCCTAGCACATGCTCCATTGTCCCATTGAACTTCTCTTGCAAAACAGAAATTCAAAGATAAAATTATTAATAATTAAAAAAATAATATGGTGGCTGCAGAGCATTAAAGCCCAGCCTGGGGCTCCCTTCTGAGCATAATGCCAATGTGACTGCACTGGCCACACATCTGTGAAACCAGTCTTTATTCCAAATTATGTCCCTATAAAGAAATATGCACATGTTCCCCTTAAGTCCCTTTCTCCTTTCCATTGGAGGAGATGAGCGCTTGAACAACCATCTTGATCCCCAAACAGAGCCACCTGGGGTGAAGATAGTAGAGCTCCCCTATTAGTAAAGGATCCTTTATCTGTGTATATTATATGAAAGAGAAATGAACTGAATTATTTCAGTCTCCGTATTATTGATTACTTTGTGATAGCAACTCAACTTGTTCTTAACTAATACATTTTCCTTCCTGGCTTATCTTGACTAAAACCAGTTTCATTAAGAATAAATTATGTGTCCTGGAGAGTTTGAAGAGAGAAAAAGAGGGAGATGTCTTTCAAGCTAAATATACTCCCAAGGACTTTGGGAGAGAAAGAATTGGTGTATAAACGAAAATGAGCCGATTTTTGTGGCAGCTCCCTGCAGACTGGATACTAGGTGCTGAAAAGGGCACTAAAACAGCAGAAATGGCAAAACTGAAGGGACTCTGAGGACTGAGACAGAGCATGTTGTTGTGGTAGTTGGTGTTGACTGATGAGTGTGGGCGTTTCCACCATCTTGGAGGGAAGCAGATGGAATGAATAGAGCTGACTTTCCCACATTTCAGTGGGGATTGGGGAATATAAGTCATTGATTGAAAGAAAATAGTGAAAGCAATTTTTATTCACACACGCCTGAACTTAATGGCTTTTGGTTTATACCCACTACAGGTATAAAATCTTCTTCCTATTTTTTATTCTTAAAAGTGTTAATTCAAAACAAGTCTTGGAGAAATACACAAGAAATTCTCTGCATGTTTTGGGGGAGTCTTTGTTACATATTTAGTTTTATTTTCTTGCTTTTTATTTTATTTTAAGGGCTTATTTGTCCCTATTCATACATGTAATTAAGTAATTATATATAGAATATAATTTTTAGTAGAAATGAGAATACCATAACCTATTAGCATACTAATATTTCACATGCCTTTTGTTTCTCTAGTTCATTGACTATTAAATAAACATGTATGCATACATTCATTCAACAAACATTTGAGGATTATCAACCATGTGCCTGCTAGATTCTGATATAGATTTTCCAGTTCTTGTCTCTTATAGAAAAAAAAATAAAACAGAATGGAAACATGTTTGATATTTTGCCTGAAGACACAATTATTTATGATTAATATTTGATAAAATTCTAACATGGATTTTGGAGTGCCCATTAAGTTACCAGAGACTGCTACTTGTTTATCTTCAGTGACATGTAAGAGTTCCTGAGAAAGAAGGGATGCGTACACCCAAAGTTAGATCTATCACTCACCTTTGACACAGTAGACAGTGATATATGTTAGAACTTTCAGAAACGTGAGTTGGAATTCTGAGACAGCATTAAATTGGTTTGAAATGTAATTATCTTTGTCAGCAGACACAGCATACTATATTGGGTAGCAGCTCATCAGAAACAGTTACTGTAAAATGTGTGGTCCCCTAGGGCTCTATTCTTGTCCTTTTATTTTTATATTTATATGCTTCTCATGGCAGTGTCATTAATAGATCTGGATTTGATTATCATATCTATGCCAGTATTAGTCAGATTTACTAACTGGTTCTTGTAGAATCAAGTCATATGACTTCCCAACTCCCTTTCTGTTTTATAAGGACTTAGAATTGTATGATAAGGATAGTTCCTTCAAAAGAATGTTCATAAGGAAGGACTCATATTGACCTATCTAAATTATTTTGTGGGTTTTTTCTTCTTTGCACTTTCCTTCAGCTAGATTACATGACTTCAATCAAAAAATTATATTAGAGGATACCATGCTGTCCTTATTAGCAGTATTCTTATTTTTATGTGACACAGGAATTTCATGTAAAATTGTTTTCATTGCATTATCAATAAAGATTGTGCTCATGATTTCTTTACTCTGAAATTCTATAATTTTGGAACCAAATGCAGAGTTATATAAATCCAATGGGACTATCCAATTCTATCACATTATAATAGAGTCACTAATGGAAATGTCCCTACAGCAGATTTTATCATTCTCAAGGTTTGAAGTGATTACAAAAGTGTGATGGGGAATATAATGTGTTTTTAAAAATAATCTCACAGTAAATTCTATGGTAGTTCTATTGAGCTTATAGGTCCAAATTTCAACTCTTAAGAATGATCTTTAAGAATCCCTTTTCAGCTTTATCTCTCAATTTTATACTTGTTTGTATGAATGAATCTTAATGAATCTGTCAAGGTGGTTATTGGGTTATCTCCAAATAGAGGGTGACTAGATATTCCCAGATTAACCTTGCTTTTTTCCCCCCTTAAAATATGTTAGATGAGTGCCTCTCTTTTAGTTTTGAGGCCACAAAGACTATAACTACAAGAGGAATCAGATATTCCTTCATTCTAGAGTGAGGTGTTTCTTTATCTCTGCAGTTCACCTAAGAGATAGTAATGCTCATTCTAGGAGGACTCGCCCATCAGCCACGTTTAAGCTATACCAGAAGAAAATTGAGATGAGGAGTACTAAGTGGCCAGCTAGTGCCAGCACTATGGGAGCTATGGTTGGAGAGTTCAGGCAGAAGCATTTCTGTGGAATCTACAAAATTCCCCAGTGAAAGAGAAAATAGCCATGACTCAACAATTATCCAGAGGGTACCAATGTCACATTATAATGCTACCATCTATATAAAAATAAGTTCTTTATTCCTAATTTCTCTCCTCTAATCCAGGTTTTCAAGGTCCTGGAAATAGTTTAAATTGGATAGTAGTTTAAAGTTATCAAAGTATATTGGACTAGCCAGAGTTCAGGGGTTATTTGAATGAACTGGCCATTTCAATTATCTATGAGTGACTAAAAAATATAAGGGACTTGTCTGAGATTTTATTCCAGGGACAGTGATAAATAGATCCACTGAGTGAGCTTGCAAACCAATAGTGAGAAAAAATAAACTTGGGTCTTTCAATGACATCTAGCTCATCCAGTAAATGAGTTGTATTCTTTATAGTCCTTTTCCCATTCTCTGTGCCTACACAGATCAAAATTCAGCTTCCAAAATGAACTTTCAAATTGAAGTCTTTTCTCACTTTCTATGATGAATCTTTTCTCAAGGTACTTTGAACTTCTGTTACACTGACCTGTTTTTATTGATTGGACTTCTCAATAAAAAATAGCAAGCGTTAAACATGCAAACAGAAGTACAATGAATGTATCAAAGGAGTCAGAGAGCTATTGGACTTTATAATCAGACTCAATTTGATGCAGGACTTCTTGAGGAGGTGATCTTAAGGTGAGGGGTGAAGAATGAATAGATGTTAGCACGTGAAGACATAAACATAGTGTGATTCAGGAAAAAGGAGGAGATTGAGGAACTAAAAAAATTATTATTTCTAAAGTAGAGGGAGTAAAAAGAATGAAAATACTAGGGAGATAGGCATGGAGTTAAAATAGGAAAAGATCACTGTAGTCCTTGTATAACAGAGCTTGGGTCTACTTATATCCAGTCACTTCTCTTTTGGTAACAAAATACCTAATTTGTAGCTGGGCATACATTGGAATAAACACTATATTTCCTGGTCTCCTTACTACTAGGTGTGGCTTTGATTAAATTTAGGACAATGTGGTGTAAGGAAGTGAGATGTCCTTCACAGGAGAGGCTGTTCTCCCTTCTCTCTTTCCTATATTCTGCATTTTAGAATATGTTCAGGGTTGTGAACCAGCTTGGATCATGGAAGCAAGGGTGTAGTCTACATATAGCAAAGCAGCAATGTAGAAGGATTCTGGATGCCTTGATGATCCTGGAAGTAGTGCTTCCATTATGATCCTAAGCTGTCTTCCCCAGACTGTTAAATTAGGAAGAAATTAGTTTGATTTAGTTTAAGTCACTCTTATGTTGGGTTTTGTTACCCAAAATTTAGCCATCTACCTATCAAAACAACATATTAAACATTCTTTTACTTTATCTTATGGGCAAGCATTTAAGTGCTTTATGCAAATAAGAAAAAAAGACTAAAGACAAGAAGATGGTTTGGGGAGAGGGCAGAAGGAGGCCAAAGATAGCGTTTTCAAATGAATGAATAATTTATATGGTACAATGAGCAATACAATTTAATAAATAGAATAAGCAGTGTGTACTCAAATAATTACAGAAAGCTTCAAAGAGTGGAACTTGGTCTGGAGTATAGGAAAAAAAGGAAGACAGTTTTAGAAAAAAACTCCTTTGTGTGGTGGTGAAGGGGATCAGAGAAACAGGATTTCAGTGTTGAGGAGTGATCGGGACCGAGGACAGATGATATTAAAACTCTGAATGTTGGAATAAAATGAACTTGTAGAGGAAATCCATGATGAATCATGATGTAAATACTTGAGAGAACTGACACATCTGTAGTAGAGTTTTATGAATATCAGTCTGGTAGTATTACACAGTTACTGGCTCCATTCTGTGGGCGGAGGGGGGTGGTGTGCATCGACCACAGACGAGTACCCAATGCAATATGTTGGAAGGCTAGAAGAAGATACAACTTTAATAGCATCTAGTTTGCATAAAAACTCAAACTTTTTTCATATTTGATGTAAAGAGCAACTCTGGCACCCATTCTTGGACAAAACGTCAGGAAGTCACAAATTACATACTGTATGTGAGGTATTCTAAGGGCAGGAGGAGGATGCTCCACATTATCTTATGGTACACTCAATTGTTGACTTGCTTTCCATGTCTTACTACATATTGTAGTTTGTGGGTATCCGATTATGAAGATTGATATATTATTTTTTCTGGTTTTACCTAACTTAACTCTCCAAAGATTACTGAT
This sequence comes from Phoca vitulina, assembly GCF_004348235.1. Lineage (NCBI taxonomy): Eukaryota > Metazoa > Chordata > Mammalia > Carnivora > Phocidae > Phoca > Phoca vitulina. The sequence goes on along the minus strand of NW_022589709.1, from coordinate 38,510,641 downwards.
GAATTAAAAGAATCCTATAGAGAAAGCTCATATTGAAGGCAATACTAATAAAGCTAGCACAAGTAAACTATAAGAAAATTGCAGAGTTGGAAATTCTTTTACCTTTAGTTCAAGTTTTTTGTCTGGGTATTATCAGGGGAAAACAGAGATGGTCTTGATGTAATCAATTTGAATCTGTCATTAAGTATTAAACCAAGACTTTAAAATATGAGTGTATAAAATCATACGTCTTTGAGGATGCAGGAGGATGCAGGAGGCTTAAGGACTGAGTGGCTATTTCTGTGGATTCCAGTTTTTTATTTTTCCCTAAAATCATGGGCCTTTGTGTAAGTAGGTGATGCAATCACCTAGAATTCAAATGAAGAGAGTAAGAATTAGAATAAGCATGGAAAACTGGTAGATTGTAGGTCTATTTTGATTCCTTCATGATAATGCTCAAAATGTTTTATCAACCATAGCTAGCAGTTTCTTGGACTGTGAATACATTATTTTAATTTTTTACCTTCCAGTTAGTCAATCTCTGTTTGAAACCCTTCTGTGATTTTAATCTTGGGCTCTGGACTTTTCCTAGGTTTTCCCTGGATGTCTTAGTTTAATAGAGTATTGTGATAGAATCTTAAAAAACTCAGGAAAGCTTCTCCACCCAGCAATACTCACACTCATTGTTATGAGTTTTTATGATTTTTGGATTTCATGTCTCCTACTTTATATACTGATTTCTTTGAATTATATTTTCAGTTGATCAGGATACAGTGAGAACTGTGTAAATTCAAATACTCTAGTCAAAAGAGGCATATATATAGAATGGGGTTTTCTTTATAAAGGCAAGTATTTCCCAAAAATATACATGAGTTAGGCCATGGCCATTGTTTTAGTTCGTTTGGGCTGCTATAACAATATACCATAGACTGGGTGGCTTATAAACAACCGAAATTTATTTCTCACAGTTCTATAGACTGGGAAGTTCAAGATCAAGGCGCTAGAAGATTCACTGCCTGATGAGAGCTGCTTTTGGCTTATGGATGGCTATCTTCTGGCAGAAAGGGTAAGAAAACTCTCTGGGATCTCTTTTATCAGAGGACTGACTCCATTCATGTGGGCTCCACCCTCATGACCTAACTACTCACAAAGGCCCACCTCCCAACACTATCACACTGGGGATTAGGATTTCAACATATGAATTTGGGGGGTACACAAACATTCAGTCTATACCAGTTACCCTTAGTTTGCTCACTATCATTTTGGTGTGCAAGGAGTTAAATTACATATTCTAGCCTACTACGGTCAATTTGGCCCTATCACTCAATTTAGCTACCTTTCCCTGCCTCTTTAGATGTTGGAATTGTAAGTAGAAGAAATGGTTAGATTATGAATATTTTTTGTGTTTTGTTGATAATTCTTTGTGAAATCTATTACACAATAATTTAGAGAAATATGCAGTACCCATTCATATGTGAACAGTGAAAATCAAACAGAAAAATCTGTATGTTTATTTTAAATTAAATACACTGTCTAATTACTTTTAATTTATAATGGACCAAAGGTAATCTGGACATGAATTTGAGGAGATGAATCTTCTAGGAACAGGAGACTGGAAGCACATTCCAAGCTGAAAGTCTATATTCACCTTCAAATTTGGGAAATTCATTTCCTCTTCATAAACAAGCCTATATAAAACTAAAAGTGATATGAGAAGGAACCAAAGATAGACTTCTGTTGACTTTTAGCACATCATTAAAGTAAATTTTGCAACATCATATTAAAACAAATTAAGTACAACTAGAATCCAGAGACCATTTGGGGACAAATAACATCTGACCTATGTGATTAAGAAAAGCAGTCCTCATACTTTGTTGTCTCCATCTTGCTCTCTGACTTGTTTACCTGTAAACTATTGTTCTGATTATTTTTTAGACAATCTTATAAAGGTCTTCCCTGAAAAATCACGCACACACATGGGTGTGTGCACGCCTCAGTGTATGTGATCAAAATGAGCATTTTTCTTCCCACTGCCTGGGAAGATCACATTCAATCATTAGTATTTACATAGCACTTGCTTCCATTGAATTCTGAGAGCAGAGGGATTCTGTTTTAAAGTCATTGGTAAGACAGTTTGTTTTTCCATGAACATACTGAAATTATGCACTGGGCAAATTAGTGAATTTTACCAAATATGTCTCAAGGATAAATATAGCAATTTTCACAGTGAATGTTTTCCATCTCTCAGGAAATCTATGTTTGTCATGAAATGACAAGTTTTTTTAGAGGGTTGGGCGAATGGGGCGATTGCCTTTGCAAACTGATTTTGAATTTCGTTAAATAACAAGGCAAACCTGAAAAATATTTTATATTAAATGAAAGTACTTAAGCATGATCTTTTTGGTGGAAAGCAAATGGAAAGAATTTTTAACACATCTACTGAAGAAACAGATTTTCCTTTTCTGCTCCAGGGTGATCATTATAAACCATAACTTTAAAATTTTAAATTATGAAAAATATCTCATCTTGGGAAGTTCATGTGAATTTATACCAATAAACTAGTCTTGTAATGTTGTAACAGAGAATTAGTGTACTTTTATAAGACTATAACTTCACTATTTTTCTGTGCAGTGATGCCGGAAAATAATCAGGATTAAAATATAACTTGACTTATAGTGTAAATGGCATAAAATATTTCATATTTATATGAATCAAATAGATGGAAAAGTACCTAAGATTTTATGCTTACTTAAAAGCATATAAATAATAAAAAATCCAAAGTGTACGGATGACCTAAATTTCTTTCTCACCAGTCAGCTCTGTGAAAAGACCCAGATCTTCAATCCACTTATTAAAGCCATGGTGAAGGTTAACTTTGAGAAAGCTAATATGCTAATTATATGAAAATACTACAGGGATGTGAGCTGAGAAATATTGAAAACAATGGCTGTGACAGAGTTCTCACAATTATTTATTTCACTAAGAAAGATTCTTTCTAGTCGAATTTTTTTTTTAAAGCAACAAAAACAATGTTGATGTGTTTTGTAAATTACACCCCAAATCAAATAGAAGGTGCAAAGCTCTCATTTTCTTTCCATCTCCCTGCCCCCTATGAATTTCTTCTGTTTTGTTTGATCTTTATATGAAGACTGACAATTGAATGGTGTCAAAGCAACCTGTTTGCTTTCCTTCTGCCCATTTCTCCTACTTATGTGACAGCTGGCTTAGTGGCGCTTTCCATTGTAGCTATTTTTCTTCATGCCAAAGCTCCGTAGATTTTAATGTGGTTAGCTGTTTAAGTTTGACACCATGGTGTGGTTAATTTGTGTTTTAAGTCAATCTCTGGTTAGAAGGTCTAATTAAGACACAGTTCTTAATGCAGAAAGGAAAGGGCAAGAAAAGACCAGCACTTTTTTTTTTTCTCCTCAAATCTCAATGTCGTCAATCAGAAATCATGTTATATGTGGCTCTCCTATCATATCCATGTGTAACAGAAATTTGATTGACCAGAACATTTTTGTAAATTGGTGTAATTTGTCATGAGCTTTTAACAAGGATTCTGGCTGACAGCTTAACAAAAGGGATATCAGACGACCTAAAGAGTAGCCATAATAGTTATCATTTTTATATAAGGCAATAATAGGACAATTGACCACAAATGCATTTAATTACATATTTTCTCTCACTGATCTACTACCAGTGTTTAACTGTCTCCTATAAAATAGGTCCTATCCATATAAATGTAATTGATCATGATCAACAAAATTCCACAATGGTTGTTTCAATAATTTATATTACTAATTCATTATTATTTCCCTAGCGATTGGCAGAATTTTGCATTTACACCTAGAGGATGTTTGAGATTCTGCATAACCCAGGTTTATTTTCTGGGTATTGCAAAACGCAAGATGTTCCCTTTAATAACCTGAAATTTTAATAAGGGCCTAAGAAATAGTTGAAAAAGTGAGTGAACTTGTATTTAAATTAGGTCTTTGAGAGCTTGGAGATTCTGACTTGGTGAACTCTAATTAAATCCCTTAAGGCCACCAGGTCTGCCTCCCTAGTTCTTGATGGTAAAAGTAGGGTCTTCAAAGAGTCCCTTGGCAGTATACAAGTGGAGGGAAAAAATCCTGCAACCCATCGCTACAGCATTTTATAAAGCTACAATTCCAGAAGGAGTACCAGACTACGGGAACAATGGAGACAGAAACCTGAGAACTAGTAAAGTAAGGAAAGCAGAGGAAAAAGAATTTGGAAAGAGCAGTAATTCAAGAGCATCACTCATTCAGACTGCAGTAGGGGCGTATAGCAAGACAAAGGAGCAAATGAGATCTTGTGCTGGTAAATGACAGAGCAAATCTTAGTTGGCACATTTTGTAATTAACATTTTCAGTAAGAAATGCTCAAATACAAAATTGCCATTTTTTGGTTCTGACATTATAGTGGCTTTTTCTTCAGGGCACGTTTTCCGTATAAATATCTAAGCTTTTTTTTTTTTTTTCTTTCCAACTAGATTTCAGTACTCAATTGTATGGGTGAGTTTAACTGTGATGGTGAGAGCAAAATAGGTATTGAATCTGCTTAGGGCCAAGAGGAAATAAATAACAGGTAATCAAAATGTGGAACTCTTGACTTACTCTCAGTAGCTTTTTGTATTCAAAAATACAGAAATGAACCAATTAAACCGTTGAGTGGATGCCTTATTTTGTTGATATGCTCAAGGGGGGAGGTATGGAGAGATTTTATACTTTTCCCTCATATTTAAAATACATTCAAAAGTATTATTACTTGATATTACAAAACTCACTACTGAAACTTCTTAATCCCTATTATCTGCCAAATGCTCCAAATTACCTGTTAAAAGAAACAGAAATGTCAACTTTGCAGAGTTATTCTTTTCTCTCCTAAAGTTCAGTTTGCACCAAATATTCAGTTGGGCTGCCAATGTGTGCCTCAGTCCTTCCCATATATACGTGTCTTGTTCGTCTTTACTTTCCAGCACTTATGCTCCTTTCTACTAGTCCATATTTTGATATACTAAGGAAAGATAAGGATCTGGCAGTGATAGCAAATACCCACAAAGTGTCCTCACGCAATGGATTCCTGTGAAAATTGACGGAAAGCGAACTGAAGAGGAGAGGCCTGCAGCTTGGTTTTCATTAGTCTGTTCTTGTGCCTTGGCCATGTGGACCAGCGTATTCTTTCATATCTGATTGATATATGATGTCCTGGCAGTCCCCGTCCTCACCAAATGCTCTACAAAGTGGGAATGATGTAGAAAAACTTAGAATTTATACTTTTGTAGTTTGCTCTACTTTTTATTTCAAAAAGGCTTTTAAAGTCCTATGAATGCTATTTAGATCACTTGTATGTCTAGATGGAAATACTGATTCTTGATGCTCTGAATAAACTCCTAACCCCAAAGGCGTATTGAGCTACTGGGTGCTAGCTTTGTTCTTAAGTATGTTTCAAAAAGTTTTATTTACTTTTTGAACTCCTAACTAGGATGAAAGTGCCACAGCGCTTTTGTGGTCTGCTACTTAAGTGGCTTCATCTTTTCTTGGGGGAAAAAATGAAAGTAACAAGCAAAATATAGAGGAGGTTTTAGTTTGTTCTGTGATCAAAAGGGTCATTTATTGATCTGGTGCTTAAAAGGAAAAGATCTGTTTTTGGGAAAGTCATTGTACTATCTAGAGTTTGAACTCTTCTCCTTTTATTTTCTATTAAAGCATGATAAGTCTACATTTTCTTTCTGCAGAAGCAAAACTCATAATTAAAATAAGAACTCCATCACCATTATGCCCATATGATAGTTGTTCTAAACTTGCAAAACTGAAAATAAACAAAATAAATCTATGTTAATTGAAATGCTGATTTCAAATTTTAATTAGTCTAATTAGATTAGTTTTTAATTAGTCTTAAATAGAGATGATTTCTTCCAAGTGGTGGTCTTTCATTACAATATTTTTGTTTCCTCTCTTAACTGAAAGAAAAAAATTAGAATGGCTTGTACTTGGAAATTAAATATTATCTACTTTCTTTTCTCCATCCTCACCTCTGAGACCCCAGAAAGTAGGTTGAATATTCTACAGAAGGATTGTCCAGTGACTATGAGTATTAATACACTGGAAGCAAAAATTGCCGTCTTAGTTCAACTAAACCCATGATGTGAACTTGAGCATATTAGAAAATTCTTCCTGTGTTTCTTTTCTTCTTGGAAACTTCTAATAAGGACAATAAGGAACTAAAGTTGAATATGTATTGATAAGCTGAAGTACATAGAGCATTAAAAGAAAAGACATTTGACCTTTTCTTAGTATCAAACCTAAAGATTTTTGGATGAGTGTAAAATATATCTAGATACACAGAAATATTTATGTGTGTGTATGAGTACATAAATGATTGTAGTAAGTGACATACTTCAGTATGTCACATAAATGTTGAGTAAATACCTGTGCTTATGCTGACACAGCTTTCCTAGACTTTGTTTCTTGGAATATTAGTATTTCCTAAGACAGTAATAGGCATTCCTTGGGAAAAATAAACCTCCCTATTGAAATAAATGGAAATTTATTTTTTATTATTGGAGACTCATAATATAAATTGGAAAATTAAGGACTTAGAAAGAATACAGAAATAAAGCCAGTGCTTCCAAAAACTAATTGAAATCATTATAATAATTCATATAAACCTTTGTTAAAAATTTCATCACTTTTCAAAATAAATATATATTTTGGATAGAAAACCTTATAATGCTAAAAATACACATTTTAAAACCTTGTAACACTTGTGTTTAAATACTGACTTAACCATTTAACTGTAATACTGGGGGGAAATAGTTAGCTTTTTCTTAGATGTCAAACCATATTTGCAATATAGGAAAAATACTCAGTATTCTATGCTTACTGTGTTTAGAATATGTGGGTTATGCAGTATATCAGCTTTACTGCACATTCAGCTTCTGCTCTATTTTAGTTTCTTTCTTTCTTCCTTCCTTCCTTCCTCTCTCTCTCTCTTTTTTTCTTTTTTTCTTTCTTTCTTTCTTTCTTTCTTTCTTTCTTTCTTTCTCTTTCTTTCTTTCTTTCTTTCTTTCTTTCTTTCTTTCTTTCTTTCTTTCT